>NC_025993.2:164253621-164277973 GCF_000442705.2 Elaeis guineensis | reverse complement strand
TTGCCCAGGGCATGCAAGAAGCTCTCGGAAGGAGGAGGGTTGGCCCCCCCCCCCCCCCAGCTATGCAACCCAAGAGGGGGGTGAATTGGGTTTCTAAAAATTTTAAGCCCAACAGATAACTTATGAAGAACAAAACAATGGCTTTAAATCAATATTAATTAACTAAAGCAGTATTGCAAGGATATAATAAAGAAATAAGATAAAGCGATAAAGCACACCACAAACACAAGGATTTATAGTGGTTCGGTGCTAACCTTGCACCTACGTCCACTCCCCAAGATCCCACTTGGGAATTTAATCCACTATCCTT
Organism: Elaeis guineensis; assembly: GCF_000442705.2. NCBI lineage: Eukaryota > Viridiplantae > Streptophyta > Magnoliopsida > Arecales > Arecaceae > Elaeis > Elaeis guineensis. The sequence continues at coordinate 164,277,663 of NC_025993.2, read as the reverse complement.
TGTATTCAACCCGAATACAAAACGTCGGAAACTCCGACACTAGCTATCCCAAGCTAGAATACAAGACGTCGGAAACTCCGACCCTAGCTATCCCAAGCTAGAACACTTGTTTCCCGGGTACAAGCCAACCCAAAACACTCCGATTTCAGGTTCGGATCAACCTTTCCTTGTTTTGGAAATCCTCCAAAAACAAGAGCAAAAACTCACAAAGAGTAAGAATATTTAGAGCACAGATGAATACAAAAACAGCTCCTTAAATGAGCAAATATAACAATAAAAACTTTACTCAAATGAAGAACCCCTTTTTCAGATTTTCTCAAGATGAATGAACGGTTGAACGCTTGAGAAGAGGTTGATTGTTGATTGAAGATCTCTTGAAAGCTTTGAACGATCTCTAGATCAAGGTTGAAACGATAGGCGTGAAGAATTCTCTCCTTGAAAGATCTTCCTTTTCTCTTTCACAATCTCTCTGGTATATTGTGGATCCTCTCTCTTTTTCTCTATGGATATTTCGTTGATCTCAGGCTTTTTCTTGCAAATTTCGGATCCTCTCTTTGTTCTTCTCTTTTTCCTCTCTTTCTCTTCCATTTGATTTCACGTTTGATCCGCTATTTAATCTGCAATTTCTTTCATCATTAAAGCATTTTGTAGCATTAGAAGCAAGAGAAAACAATTTAGGCAGATAAAGAGCCGTTAGAGGATTTTAGGAAGCATAAATGGCAATTAAAACGGGCAAAAAAATAGCCGTTGCTGACATTTTCCGTCGCAGGGGTCGACTCATGAGTCGACTCATGCTTCAGGAGTCGACTCATGAGTCGACTTCTGTTGCAACAGACCAGAAGATCTGATTTCTGGATTTTTCGGCTCAAATCAGCAGAGGTCGACTCATGAGTCGACTCATGCCTTGTGGGTCGACTCATGAGTCGACTCACAGGTCGTGCCAAGCCAAAAATCCAGCGTGCCATGGGAATTTTTTTCGTGCCATTCAGCTCATAGTGCCATGAGTTGACTCATGAGTCGACTCATGCACTTCAAACCTTCATAACTTCAAAAATATTAGTCCAAACACAATGAAATTTCACCAATAGATTTCAAATCATTTGTTCTACCAAATGATATTATCAAATCAGGATTTTAGCAAAATTATGATTTTGCCCTTGAAGAGCATAAGGACTTTTTCAATTGTTTGTATCCTTCAATCTGCTTTGTAATCATCAAAATCAATCTAGGAGCAACAATCTCCCCCTTTTTGATGATGACAAAACATATGAACAAAAATATTTATGTTAATGCATTAATTTCAAAAGAATCCATTATGGGTGTATATGCTTGAAAAGAGTATGATTCTTTTGGCATGTAATATAAATGCAAAATAGTTTGTCCATTTTCTTAAAGATTTGAAAAGGGTATTAGATCATTTTGAGTTCAAGATATTTCAGAGCAAGAGAAGATAAATAACTTTTCTATGTATCAGAGCAAAAATAATTTTTACAATGATATCAGAAAAGATTTTATAATGTATCAGAGCAAGAAAATTTTTAATGTATCAGAGAAAATTTCATACAGTATCAGAGCAAATGTTATAATATTTTAGAGAAACCTTCACACTGTATCGGATCAAATGTTATCATGTATCAGATCAAGTTGAAAGAAATTGTAGGATGTATCAGAGTAAAACAAATTTCTTATTGATGTCTCAAGGTGAGTAAAATTTCAAAAGCAAGTTTGAATATCAGAGCATATATATAAAAATACTTATTTGCATTGTACTCATGATTTTGCTTTTGATGGATTAAAGTTCTGTCTGATACCAAATTTCTCTGTCTGATACCAAATTTCGATACCAAAATTTCTCAAAGTTTTGTTTAATCTTTCAATCCTTGTTTTTGTCTAATTTCTCCAATATTTGTTTAATTTCTTCAATATTTGTTTTAATTTAATTTCTCCCCCTTTTTCTCATAATTTAGGGTTTTGCTTTTTGTCTAATTTCAATTTTTGTTTAATTTTAATTTCTCCCCTTTTTGACATCATCAAACATAGTTAACTCTTTCTTTTCCTTTTCTGAAAATATTCTTTAATTTCTTCCTCTTTAGAGTTTTTCACAGATGTTTGCTCCCCTTAATATAGCAATTATCAATAGCAAACAACAATAAGAGAAGATAATATTTCAACAGATGTATCGGAGATTGAAAATATAATCATTACAAAGAGGTAGAAAGATGATTCCATTAATATCATAATTGTTTCAAACATAAAATTCAATCAGCTAAATGTCAATACATGGCCCAAGGTATAGATCCTAGAACAAGATACTAACTCCTAAGATCTAGATAAGTCAATGATCAGAGTCATCAGATATAGGGTGAGGGATGATGGATCAGAAGTGCGTCCTCTACCCGTCTGCCTCTGCCACGAGTAGGAGAACGAGATGAACTGGGAGGCTGAGAACGCTGAGATACTAGGGCTGATATCATGAGTCTAATAGAATCAAGTACGTTCAGTGCTCTGGAAACAGATTGAAGTAGAGCAGTGAACTGGGTGGTAGCATGCTCACTCGATCCTCTGATCTCTTTCCTCAGTAGCTCATATCCACCTTCTAGTGCTCCTCTGAGCCTGCCAGCCTCTGCAGTGAGGTCTGTGACCTCAATGGTAGACTCCTGTGGCTGGGATGGGCCAATGCAAGGACTTGCCCCTGCAAGTCAAGAACTCTGCCAGTAAGTCTCCAGACTGTATCCTCAAGCTGCTGTATCCTGACAGACTGATCTGAAATCATCTGAAATATAGTGGAGATGTGGGGAGTAATGGTCTGATCAGAAGAAGTAGCTCCAGGTGCAAAAGAAGTACTACTCCACTGGCTAGACAACAAAGAAGCCACACGCTGAGATATATGCTCGATCTGATCGTCAGCCAGTCTGAACTCTGAATGAGGTGCTCTGCTCTCTGGCTGATACACTGGTGTGGGCATCCTAGTAAACTCAGAAGGGCCAGCCTCAGTATCATGAATGAACTGGGTATCTGGTGAAGCTGCCCTGAAATCATGTACAGGAGAAGATGGACCTTCTTCTACTCTGCCTTCAGTTCTGTCTTCAGCTCTTTCCTCAGCTCTCTCCTCAGCTCTTTCTTCAGAGCCCTTGATCCAACCATCAACAGTCTTTGTAATTCCCATTCGGTGCAGGCTGTGTTGGTTGAAAGTGTCCACATGTGAGAGCTTGGTAGGTGTCTCCCCCTCACAGCTAACTCCAAACCTCCTAAAAACTCTAGTAAGGGCCATACCATAAGGCAAGTGTGCCTTGGATCTGTTCAAAGTTTCTCTCATGGCCTCTATCATAAGTGTAGGGAGGTTTAGGGGGGTCTGAGTGATGATATGAAACATGACACATACATCTCTGCCAGATAGTAAGTCATGTCTACCACTCCTAGGAAAGAATAGTTTTGTCACAATCTGATGCAGGACCCTCATCTCAATGGACAGTAGCTTTGCTTCCAATCTGTTTAAACTTCCTGAAAAATCTTCTCCTAAGATAATTCTGATCCCTTCTTCTTTAATTGGGAGTTCCATATATGAGTATCCTTCACTAGGCAACTGAAGTATCTCTCCCAATATCCTAGAATCCAAACAGATGTCAATCTCCTTTACAGTTGAAGTCACAGACCCGTTTCCATAATTTAGGTTCTGGTAGAACTCTCTGACTAGATCAACATAGGTGACTTCCTTAAGAGAGCAATAAAGTTCCCATCCTTGATTTTTGATCTTGGTAGCAAAAGTAAAGCCTTCTTTCTCAAAGAACCGAAAATCTATATTTTTCCCGGTTTCTACTTTTCTATCAGAAAGAAGATTTACACTGGGGCTTATGGAGGGTTGAGAGGGACCTTGAGCAGGTACTGAAACTGGATTGGGAACAGTGGAAGACTGAGCATGCCTTTTCTTTCGGACAATTTCCTCAGGCTCTCGGATTGATTTCCTTCTTTGGGGAAGTTTCATCTTTGGAGCCATATCCAATAAGGTAGCAGACAAGAAGACTTGAATTCAGTGGAGGAGGGATCACAAAAGAGTAAAGAAGAATTTTGGTGGAGAAAAGAAGTAGATTTTGAATGAACGGTGAAGTTCTAGGGCACGTTCCACCCGCGCCTAACACTGCGAGAAAGCACAGAAAATCCTTTTCAAGGTGGCGATTTTTGGTGGAGAGGAGGAGGGAGAATTGCCTCGAAATTAATCCTTGGATTTGGAGCAAAACAGAAGTTTGGAGAGGACGGCTTTCGGAAGGAAGACGACGAGAAGATGAGTCGTCTCATAAACAGGTTTCCCGTTTTAAAAACAATGAACCCGATGGAAGTTGGTGGGATTTACAAGTTTGCCATTGAGTCGACTCATGGGGGTCGACTCATGAAGTTCAGAAAATCAGGAAAAATGCAAATAAATTCCAGAAAAATTCAAAATTTTGGGAGAAAGAATTTTGCTCAATGATAAGTTTTTAGAGTGATAAACCTGAGCTTTTGGGACCAGGATAGATGTTGAAAATTAAGCTCTAAGAGATTTTGACATCTATTCTTTGGAAATTGAGAAATTTCAGACAAATGGATCTAGAATTCCTAGATTTCTCCTAATTTCACAGAATCTTTCCTCACTAAGGGCCTTTGTAAAGATATCAGCTAATTGATTTTCAGTGCAAACATATTCAAGAATTATATTTTTGTTTTGAACATGTTCTCTTATAAATGATGTCTTATCTCAATATGTTTAGATCTTGAATGTTGTATTGGATTTTTAGATAGATTTATAGCACTTGTATTATCACATTTTATTGGTGTTTCATTAAGTTTGATTCCAAAATCTTCGAGTTGTTGCTTAATCCACAAGATTTGAGCACAACAACTTCCGGCTGCAATGTATTCGCCTCAGCCGTAGACAGTGCCACCGAATTTTGTTTCTTGCAAAACCATGAGATTAGGTTAACTCCAAGAAATTGGCAAGTTCCACTTGTGCTTTTTCTATCTAATTTACATCCAGCAAAATCAGCATCAGAATATCCTAACAAATTAATTTGTGAGTCCTTAGAGTACCATAACCCTATAGTTTGTGTACCATTTAAGTATCTAAGGATTCTTTTAACAGCATTCAAATGAGATTCCTTAGGATTAGATTGATATCTTGCACATAAGCAAACACTAAACATGATATCAGGCCTACTTGCAGTTAAATATAATAATGAGCCAATCATACCTCTATAGTATTTTAAGTCTACGCTTTTACCTTCATCATCCTTGTCAAGCTTACATGAGGGACTCATTGGTGTGCCAATTGGTTTGCAGTTCTCCATTCCAAATCTTTTGAGTAGTTCCTTGGTGTACTTGCTTTGGGTGATGGAGATTCCCTCTTTTGATTGTTTGATTTGGAGTCCGAGGAAGAAGGTGAGTTCTCCCATCATGCTCATCTCGAACTCTCCCTGCATAAGCTTAGCAAAGTCTTGACAAAGGGATTCATTAGTAGACCCAAAAATTATGTCATCAACATAAATTTGTATAATTAGCATATCATTTTGGTTTCTTTTAATAAATAGAGTTGTATCCACATTGCCTCTTGAGAAACCATTATTTAGTAGAAATTTGCTTAGCCTTTCATACCATGCTCTAGGTGCTTGTTTTAGACCATATAAAGCTTTATTTAATCTAAAGACATGATTGGGAAAAGCATGATTTTCAAATCCAGAGGGTTGTTCTACATATACTTCTTCAGAAATATATCCATTTAAAAATGCACTTTTAACATCCATTTGAAATAGTTTGAATTTCATAAAGCAAGCATAAGCAAGTAGAAGTCTAATGGCTTCTAATCTAGCAACAGGTGCAAAGGTTTCATCAAAATCAATTCCTTCTTCTTGATTATATCCCTTAGCAACCAGTCTTGCTTTATTTCTAATTACATTTCCATGCTCATCTAATTTGTTTCTAAAGACCCATTTTGTGCCAATTATTGAATAATCTTTAGGTCTTTTCACTAAGGTCCAAACATTATTTCTTTCAAATTGACTGAGTTCTTCTTGCATAGCATTAATCCAGTTATGATCATTTTCAGCTTCTTCAAAAGTTTTAGGTTCAAGTTGAGATACAAAAGCACAATGATTAAGTACATCTCTAAGTGAAGAACGTGTTTTTACCCCATGCATAGGATCACCGATAATTAATTCCTTAGGGTGGTTGTGAACATACCTCCATTCCTTGGGTAAGTCATTTGTACCTTGAGGTTGTTCTTGAATTTCTTCACCTTTCTCATTTTGTTCATCTTCTTGATCCTTGTCTTCTGGAGTTGCTGAATCTTTTAGAGTTATCTCCTTCATACCTTCTATTAGTGGATCTGCATCATCAACACCCTTATTCTTCCTTGAAGGAAGATCGTTAGATTCATCAAAGACAACATGTATGGACTCCTCAACTACTAAGGTTCTTTTGTTGAACACTCTAAATGCTTTACTAGTGGAGGAGTAACCTAGAAGGATTGCTTCATCTGATTTTGCATCAAATTTACCAAGTTTTTCTTTGCCATTATTTAATACAAAACATCGGCAACCAAAAACATGAAAATAGGCAATATTTGGTTTTCTTCCTTTCCAAAGTTCATAGGGGGTTTTCTTTAAAAATTGTCTTATTAAAGCACGATTTAAAATGTAACATGCTGTGTTAATAGCTTCTGCCCAAAAATATTTTGGAAGGTTGCTTTCACAGAGCATGGTACGGGCCATTTCTTCTAAGGTTCTATTTTTCCTTTCAACTACCCCATTTTGTTGGGGTGTCCTAGGAGCAGAGAAGTTGTGGCCAATTCCATTTTCATCACAAAAATTTTCAAAGTCATGATTTTCAAATTCTGTTCCATGATCACTTCTAATATTTTGAATTGAAAACCCTTTTTCATTAGTGACTTTTCGATGAAATTTCGTGAAAATTTGAAAAGTTTCATTTTTGTGAGCTAAAAAGAAAATCCAAGTAAAACGAGAGTAATCATCAATTATTACAAATCCATATCGTTTTCCTCCTAGACTAGTGGTTTTAGTTGGTCCAAATAAATCCATATGTAAGAGCTCTAAAGGTCTAGAAGTTGAAATAGTGTTTTTGGATTTAAATGATACTCTAGTTTGTTTACCTAATTGGCATGCATCACAAATTCTATCCTTTTCAAAATTCAATTTTGGCAAACCGAGAACTAAATCCTTTTTGATTAATTTTGAAAGAGAATGCATGCTAATATGTGCAAGTCTACGATGCCACAGCCAACTAGTCTCATTTATTTTAGCATTTAAGGAAACTAGGCATTGCATGTCTAATTTAGTTAAATCATTCAAGTCTACCATATAAACATTGCCATGCCTATGTCCTATAAATTTAATGCCATCGTTAATAGGACTCGTCACAATGCATACAGATGATTCAAAACTTACTTTATACCCTTTATCACAGAATTGACTAATGCTAAGTAAGTTATGCTTTAAACCTTTAACAAGTAAAACATTCTCAATGTATTTGGAGGGAGTGATACCAATGTTACCTATCCCGATGATCTTTCCTTTGCCATTATCTCCAAAGGTGACCATCCCTCCATCCTTAGCATCAAACGTGATGAATTGTGATTCATCACCAGTCATGTGTCTCGAGCATCCGCTGTCAAGATACCATTTCCTGTTTCCTTCTTGGGATGCTAGACACACCTGCAAGCACAGATCAAGTTTCTGTCTTAGGTACCCAAGCTTTCTTGGGTCCTTTCAGGTTAGTCAGAATGGTTCCTTTTGGAACCCATATTTTCTTTGTGTTTGCATATTTGTTAATAAGACATGTGTATGATTTATGTCCTATTCTTCCACATTTAAAACAAGTAATATTTGTAGGCTTTTTGCTTGAATAATTTGCATAAATATCCTTCAAAAATTTTTGTTTCTTCAGGGGTTTATAACCAAGTCCAGCCTTATCATATATAGCTTTCTGATTATCAAGGATCATATTTAGCTTGTTTGAACTTAAGGTGAACTTATCTACTATAGATTTCAGTCTGTTAATTTCATCCTTAAAGTTTTGATTTTCTTGAATCAATGTGAATTTTTCAATTGAAAGAATTTCAGCTTGTTTCACTAAGGACTGATTTTTCAATTTCAGCTCTTTGTTTTTCTTCCCTAGTTTCTTTAATTCATCAATTGAATCATAGAAAGCTTCATGCAATTCTTCAAAAGTAAATTCACTAGTGGATTCAGAAGTTACCTCATTTTCATGTGCCATCAGGCACAGATTGGCTTGTTCGGTTGAGGTTTCCTCGTCGGAGCTTGAGTCATCACTCGCACTCCAGGTCGCCATCATTGCCTTCTTTTTGAATTTCTTTGGACCTTTCTTCAATTGAGGACATTCGGATCTGAAATGTCCTGGCTTCTTGCACTCGTAGCATATAGGGGTTTGATCTTTCTCCTTTTCTATGCTTTGATCCCCTTTTGTAAATTTCTTTCTCATCCCCTGTTTCCTTTTTCTTAGAAACTTCTTGAATTTCCGGGTGATGAGAGCCATCTCCTCATCCTGATCTTCATTTTCAGAGTCATCTGTTTCATAATCAGGTGAAGTTGTGGATTTGAGGGCAATGGTTCTTTTCTTTTTGATTTCATCCTCTTGATGTTGCATCATGCTAAGTTCATGAGTCATCAAGGATCCAAGAAGCTCTTCTAGAGGTAGAGTGTTCAAGTCCTTTGCTTCTTGGATGGCAGTCACCTTGGCTTCCCAAGTTCTTGGCAGTGACCTGAGAATCTTCCTTACAAGTTCACTGTTAGTATAAGATTTGCCAAGACTCTTTAAACCATTGATTATATCAGTAAAACGAGTAAACATAGCAGTTATGGACTCATCATGCTCTATTTTGAACAATTCATATTTATGTACAAGCATGTTTATTTTAGACTCTTTTACTTGATTTGTTCCCTCATGGGTGACTTCTAACCTATTCCATATTTCTTTAGCAGATGCACAAGTAGAAATGCGATTAAATTCACTAGCATCTAGTGCACAATAAAGAACATTCATAGCTTTGGCATTTAATTGTGCCAATTTCTTGTCAACCTCATCCCATTCTTTCTCGGGTTTGGTTGACTCCTCACCATCTATAATCTTGGTGGGTGTGTGAGGACCATTCACTATGATACTCCACATATCATAGTCGAGTGCTTGTATGAAAATCTTCATCCGAGCTTTCCAATAGGTGTAATTTGACCCATTGAAAAGTGGAGGTCGGTTTGTTGATTGCCCCTCAGCTAGAGAAGTTCCAACATGGGTTGCCATAGATCTTTGGCTCTTTGATTGTTAGATCAAGGAAGGGCTAGAGCACTGGCTCTGATACCACTTGTTGCCCAGCTATGCAACCCAAGAGGGGGGGTGAATTGGGTTTCTAAAAATTTTAAGCCCAACAAATGACTTATGAAGAACAAAACAATGGCTTTAAATCAATATTAATTAACTAAAGCAGTATTGCAAGGATATAATAAAGAAATAAGATAAAGCGATAAAGCACACCACAAACACAAGGATTTATAGTGGTTCGGTGCTAACCTTGCACCTACGTCCACTCCCCAAGATCCCACTTGGGAATTTTAATCCACTATCCTTTGTATTCAACCCGAATACAAAATGTCGGAAACTCCGACACTAGCTATCCCAAGCTAGAATACAGGACGTCGGAAACTCCGACCCTAGCTATCCCAAGCTAGAACACTTGTTTCCCGGGTACAAGCCAACCCAAAACACTCCGATTTCAGGTTCGGATCAACCTTTCCTTGTTTTGGAAATCCTCCAAAAACAAGAGCAAAAACTCACAAAGAGTAAGAATATTTAGAGCACAGATGAATACAAAAACAGCTCCTTAAATGAGCAAATATAACAATAAAAACTTTACTCAAATGAAGAACCCCTTTTTCAGATTTTCTCAAGATGAATGAACGGTTGAACGCTTGAGAAGAGGTTGATTGTTGATTGAAGATCTCTTGAAAGCTTTGAACGATCTCTAGATCAAGGTTGAAACGATAGGCGTGAAGAATTCTCTCCTTGAAAGATCTTCCTTTTCTCTTTCACAATCTCTCTGGTATATTGTGGATCCTCTCTCTTTTTCTCTATGGATATTTCGTTGATCTCAGGCTTTTTCTTGCAAATTTCGGATCCTCTCTTCTGTTCTTCTCTTTTTCCTCTCTTTTCTTCACTTTTGATTTCACGTTTGATCCGCTATTTAATCTGCAATTTCTTTTATCAAATAAAGCATTTTGTAGCATTAGAAGCAAGAGAAAACAATTTAGGCAGATAAAGAGCCGTTAGAGGATTTTTAGGAAGCATAAATGGCAATTAAAACGGGCAAAAAAATAGCCGTTGCTGACATTTCCCATCGCAGGGGTCGACTCATGAGTCGACTCATGCTTCAGGAGTCGACTCATGAGTCGACTCATGAGTCGACTTCTGTTGCAACAAACCAGAAGATCTGATTTCTGGATTTTTCGGCTCAAATCAGCAGAGGTCGACTCATGAGTCGACTCATGCCTTGTGGGTCGACTCATGAGTCGACTCACAGGTCGTGCCAAGCCAAAAATCCAGCGTGCCATGGGAATTTTTTTTCGTGCCATTCAGCTCATAGTGCCATGAGTTGACTCATGAGTCGACTCATGCACTTCAAACCTTCATAACTTCAAAAATATTAGTCCAAACACAATGAAATTTTCACCAATAGATTTCAAATCATTTGTTCTACCAAATGATATTATCAAATCAGGATTTTAGCAAAATTATGATTTTGCCCTTGAAGAGCATAAGGACTTTTTCAATTGTTTGTATCCCTTCAATCTGCTTTGTAATCATCAAAATCAATCTAGGAGCAACATTGGTTTTTGTCTCTGTTGTTAAAGGCATATGGTTGCTTTATTCGTGACTTAAATTTGATAGGATTGAGCAAATGTGATCCATTAGATTTCATTTTCTTGCTAGATATTTAGAAAAGATCCAGTGACATATATTCAGTTTTAGGTGGTGAGTTGGTGAGAACATTTTTGTTCTTTACTTTCTCCTTTTATAATTGTGGAGCAAGATTTGATTATTTTCCTTGCTTTTGGAACATCAATTTGTGCCTTTTTAGTGTTTTTCTTTTAAAAAAAATTGCACTGCACAGATCAGAGCCATGAAATTTAGAAAAGAAGGACAAGGAGATAAAGAACTATAAATACTAAAGGTACAGTTGTATATCCTGCAAAATCATGATTCTTTTTATTTTGCTTCTAGTTTTCATGGAGGAGATTTATAGAATCCATGAAATTATTACTAAAATATTAGTTTCTATCTTGTTTTGCTTACATTTTTTTTAATTTATTTAGAACTCCATGAATTTAACAACCAAACTCTTTTTATTAAAGTTGCATAAAGCGGTCATACAATACTTCATCTTCTGTAAAACTGACCTAGTGGGGTATACTGACTCAATCTAAGGGCATGTTTGGTTCACCATAGGTGATTAGAGTGAGGGCTATAAATTGCCTGAAGTGACTTCTGACTGTCCCCAGTTGAAGTCATCGCAGCACTTCTTTGGGAATCAGGGTATAAATTTGGCACTTCAATGTTCACTTCTATTGAACCAAACATGTGGAAGTTCCTTCCATGATCTGATCTCCTTTAACTATTGGCCACTTATAGTGAATCAACCACACCATGAGTTATGAATAAAATGAAGGATACTTTTTCAGGGGAGCATAGTGTTGGGATATACCGACCGACCCCTTTTACGCCGACTCACCCTCGGGCCTATCCGACCGATGCCCGACTCTACCAACCGCACCGATCGACGACTACCGACAGTAGCTGTCGACATTATCCGACCGAAGGTGTGTCGGTCGGACAGACCCATTCTGTTCCCGACTAGCCGAGCGACGGAGCCCAGATTACCGACTCACTATCGGACGGGGGTGGCAGCCGACGTCCGACTCCCGCAATGCGCCAGACCAGCCGACGGTGTCCCCGGATCTACACCCGACGTCGCACAGCCAAATACCGACATATGGTCGGTCAGCTCCCCCAAACGCCGTACGACTGCTATGGGCTGCTATCCTGACAAGGACATGCGACGTGGCTGCCCTGGGGGCATTGTCCTGCCAAGAACATAGGTCAGTCCCAGTGATTTGATATTCCACGATGACTTGTCAGTCCGCGATGACTCTGACAGCCTCTGACGATTTGACAACTCTCCGATTGTCTATGCCATTAATGGCGGGACTACGCCGTGCTCTACTATAAAACGGAGAAGGCAATAGTGTTGGTGGGGGGAGGAGGTTTTTCTAAGCTCCTGGGCTCTCTCTCTCTTTCTCTCTCTCTCTCCCTAGCTCTCTCCTGCTGAACCCCTGATTCTTTTCTACTGTTGTCTAGTCTCCTCTCTGACTTGACCGTCGGAGGGTCCCTGCCAGAGGCATCTCCGGTCAGTGTGGACTTCTCTTGCAGGTGCTCGTTCCCGGCGACCAGATGACAAGGGGATTGGCTGCAACAGGTTTGGCACGCCAGGTAGGAGGGATCATGACCTCCACAGAGCTTGAAAAATTCTTTCGAGATGACAAGAATCAGGGCTCAGCGATCGAGAGCCACCGAATTGGCGAGGCACTCTTCCCATCGGGAAGAGGCCTCTCCTCCACCCTCCATGACGGAACCTAACTCTTTGCATCTTGTGGTGACCACGGAGGTGCAGATCGTGGTGATCGTGCGGCAGATGACTGTGCTGACGGATGCAGTCATAAGCCTTCAACAACAACCAACCCGATTGCCGCACTCGTCGGTGGTGCAACCGACGGCGCACCCGATGCCGTCCAGGAGCAGCAGCCGACGCCTGCATCGGTCTCCATCTCCTCCTCAGGAGCAGCCGTCTCAGCATTCCCATCGAGAAGGGGAGAGGCAGCCACGGCGTGACATCCATCGATCTCGACGTCCCTCTCCTTCCCAACTGGAGCGAGCGAGGAAGGAGAAGCGGCCGCGGGCACCGTCCGCCTCCCTCTCAGATTCAACGAGAGATTCGACCCCTGGGGTATCCCAACACCGATGGATCGACGACTACGAACGTAGGTTCGAAGAAATCAACCGTCGGCTTGCCCAGCTCCAGGTGGACGGACAGAAGTCTTCGAACAACGTCGACTTCTAGACCGCCCAACCTCTCTCTCGACTCATCCTCGACGAGCCGATTTCTAGTCAGTTCAAGATGCCTCATGTGGAGCCTTACGATGGCTCCACCGATCCAGTTAACCATCTGGAGAGCTACAAGGCTCTCATGACGATCCAAGGGGCAACCGATGCCCTCCTCTGCATCAGCTTCCCCGCCACACTTCGCAAAGCTGCCAGGGCCTAGTACTCCAGCCTCCGCTCAGAAAGTATCCACTCCTTCGAACAGCTCGAGTATTCTTTCATGGCCCATTTCAGCACCAGTCGGAAGCTGCCACGAACCTCGGACAGTCTTTTTTCCCTCAAGCAGGGAGAAAATGAGACGTTCCGATATTTCATGACGCGATTCAATGCGGCCACGCTTGAGGCTCGAGACCTCAACGAAGACATGGCTATCTCAGCCATGAAGAGGGGACTGAGAGGGTTCCGATTTACAAACTCCTTGGACAAGATCCTCCCCCGAACATATACCGAACTACTGGAGCACGCATACAAATACATACGTGCAGACGAAGGAGCTTCCGACCGACGTCTGACCGAGGCCAAGGGCCCAAAGGAGAAATGAAGGAAAGGTCGGGCTCCTGCCGAGCCTAGCGGGCCCCCGACCGACAAACAAGTCTCACCCCAACATAGAGCCCGAGATCACTCCAACGGCAGAGTCCGAGGCCGATGCATCACAGGTATGACTCCTATACTCCTCTCTCTGCTCCTCGTGCGCAGATTTTAATGGAGATCGAAGGAGAGGAATATCTACGACGGCCTCCGCCTTTGAAGGCAAAGGGCTTCGACCGATGAAAATACTGCTGATTTCATCGGGGCCACGGCCATAACATCGAACAGTGCATTCAACTCAATGATGAAATCGAGGCCCTCATACGTCGAAAGTATCTCGAAAAATTTTGAAGGAGCCCGCTGACTCGACCCGTCCACGACCGACGACCCCAACCGACTGAAGAGGCAGTGAACAACCAGCCCACGGTCGGGATCATCAACATGATCTCCAAACGACTGGACCGGGGGACGACTGCTGGAGGGGAGTCGACGAAGAAGCTACGTCAAGATAATGTAATTACTTTTACAGATGAAGATGCTCGGAGAATCCAAACTCACCATGACGATGCTGTTGTTGTCTCGACAACAATAGCAAATTATGATGTAAGAAGGATCCTTGTTGATAATGGAAGTTCGACTAATATTTTGTTCTACTCAATCTTCTCCCGAATGCGACTGTCGGCTGATCGGCTCAAGAGAGTCTCTACACCCCTAGCAGGTTTTGCTGGAGATGCTGTCACGATGGAAGGAGAAATTACTCTTCCCGTGACAGCTGGAACAGAACCACGATAAAGTACCGTCCATGATAAACACATAATTTAAGTCATTTAAAGCAGAAAATTATATTTAATTTATTTTATTAAGAATTTGATGTTTCTTTTTGTGTTTTATAGGAAAGATGATCGCCGATACAAAGAGTTCAAGTCATAGACCAAAAAGACTCAAGTTTGAAGAAATTTAGATTTAAAATAAAATTAAAATAAAAGAAAGATGCATCTGGTATTATAGAAAATGAAGATACTATGCAAGGAATCCAAAAGGATATAGATATCATTGTGAAAAAAGTTTTGTTTCTTTTTGGAATATAAAAAAAATGTTCACGTGAATTCAAAGGCTGGCGCTTGTTTCACATGAATTCAAAACAAAGTGGCGCGCGTGGATGTGTGGACGCGGCGTGGACGTGTGGACGCGGGACGCAGCGTGGATGCGGGGACGGGCGCGGATGCGGGACCGGCGCTGACGCGGGCACGGGCACGGGCACGGGTGCAGCATCGCGCGGGTGTGGGCGCACGGCAGACGGGTTCAAAATAAAGAAAAAAATTAATATTTAGAAATGTTTTGAAAGATTTATATTTTTTTAGTCCCACATCGGAAAATCATGTAAAACTCCTCCCTCCTAACACCTATAAAAAGACTTTTGTACTCTCATTGGAGGGAGAGCCCAGAAATTCTTCTAGAGCCTTGCATAGAGGAATAGAAAGGGACTACTTCATGAGCAGCTAGGCTAGCAGTCTCGGGAGTGGAGAAGAAATTTTGTAACGACACAGAGATGGTTTATTGTTCTAAATTTTTCTGTATTTCTTTATATGCAATAAAGATTATACTTTTTATTTAAATTATCATGAGTTCTTTATTTGCTCCCTTTTATATACTTTTATTTATGCTTTCTTGTTAGATTAATATTAGGAACAACTTTTACTTTTCGGAGACGCGCCGTGATCTACGGATATGGGGCGTGCCGAGAAAAGAAGAGTTATTTATCTAGTACTTTTCGGAGACGAATCGTGATCTACGGATACGGAGCGTACCGAGGAAAGACAGATATTTTTTCTAAGATTAATCACATTCATTTAATTAAAAAAAAAAGAGATACAACTCTGCTAGTGCAAAGTAATTCAAAACTCCCGAGCTCTTTATTTTCTAATTACCTCAATTTTAAGATAATTTATTTTCTAAATCAAAAACAATATTTTTTTTCTTTTATCTTGCAATCTCAACTTAGCCCAAGATCCCTGAGGATACGATCTCGACTCATCCTACCTACGTAGTGAGTAGAGTTATTTTTGGTGCTATCAACGACTACGCATCAAATTTTGGCACCGTTGCCGGGGATCTTGGTACGGTTGAATTAAAAAATTAAAAAAAAAAATTAAAAAAAAAATACTTTTCAGTTTTTATTTCTCGTTTTAAAATTTTTTTTTTCGTGCTTTCTAGCTAGATAATCTTATTTGCATAATTACATAATTACCTTGCATAACTAATTTACTACTTAGGAATTTTTCTGCTTAAAATAATTTGCTACTTATAGCCTAGTGATTTATTGCTTTTTAGACTTAATTACTTAAATTTATTTTCTTGCAAAACTAAAAAAAAAAAAGAAGAAGAAGCCACTGACATTTCATAATACTTAACTAAAATAGCATAACCTCAAATATAAAAAATTTCTAACTTGATTGGACACCTTGTTTATTTGCATTGTATCTCCATAATTAATCTTGAGGGCAATAACCCATTAACCAGATAAGATGAGGATTTGATCACCCTTCCTTGGCCCACAAATCACTCCCTTGCATTTGCATAACCTAGACCTTAATTTAAAATCAACTGACGTCAGCCTTAGGAATTTCGAGCTCAATAGGATAAGAAAGCTCTAGAGTTGAACCGAGTGCGGATTGGTTAATTGCTCGGTGTCTAAGGCAAGTAGTTAAAGAAAGTAGTTTTTAATTGGTTCTGTTGACTGACCTGGCCAACTTAGTTGGTGTCTAAGGAAAGCAACGAGCAGGGAACCTCCCACATCTTAGGAGTGCTCAAAGGCGGTCTTGAAAGTTAGGAGCTGTCTAGATCTAAGTTAACCTTAGGATAGAGAGTCTATGATTGTTTAAGTTGATTGCAATTAACATCTAAATATTAACTAATTTTTCTCTTTTCATAGATTTAAGATTCTTAGGTTCTTCTCTTTAGATTTTCTTCATTCTTTTCTCACTTTATTATAAAAATATATATTATAAAAAAAAAAAAAATTATGTTTGCTCTACAATATAATTGTAAGGTGTATGCTTGGCTGTAGATCGTTACGACCAGAAATCTAACCTTTCGATCCAAAAATAGAAAGAACCTTTAGAGCCAACAGACTTAAAAATATGGACCGAAATCAGGAGAATGATCCACCCAAGCAATTGAAGGAGTACTTTACTCCTTCCACATATACCTACTCTCCTTGTATTCAAGTATCCCCTGTGGAGGCCACTCAATATGAAATTAAGTCCAGTATAATCCAAATGTTACCTTCATTTTATGGACTTAGTAATGAGGATCCTTATAAACATCTTGAAGAATTTTTTGAGATATGCTCAACTGTCAAAATTCACAACTTCTCCGATGATGCTCTTAGGTTGAAATTATTCTCTTTTTCACTTAAGGACAAAGCCAAATACTGGCTACATACTTTGGATTCCATGACTATATCAACCTGGGACCAGCTGCAAGGAGAGTTTCTCAAGAAATATTTTTCCATAGGAAAAACTAATCAAATAAGGAAAGCCATAACTAGTTTTTCCCAATTAGATGGAGAAATATTTCATGAAACATGGGAGAGATTAAAAGACCTTATTAGAAAATGTCCCCACCATGCTGTACCCAAATGGCAGTTAATCCAATATTTTTATGATGGGCTCTTTGAAAGACATCGATAAATGGTCGATGCATCATGCGGTGGGACATTTATGCTGAAAAGTGAGGATGAGGCATGGCAACTGTTTGAAATTTTAAGTGAAAATTCATTACATCATATGTCTGCCTCTAGTAGAGATAAACCCATGTTAAACCCAAAGAGAGGTGAAATATATGAAGTAGGAAATGCCATAGATATCCATCAAAAGGTAGATGAACTGTCCCAAAAATTAGATCGTCTTCTAAATACTGGACAATCTCCGATTCCACCTAACCCAATCCAAGAAGTTTGTGCATTGTGTGCAAATCCGAACCATTTTGTTAGTGAATGCCCAGCCGCACCTCAATTTTCTGAGTTTGTGCACAAGCAGGTTCAGCAAGCTCAAGTCCAACAAGCTCGCAGACCAGAAAATGATCCATATTCGAGCACTTATAACCCCGACTGGAGAAACCATCCAAATTTTTCTTGGAGACCACAACCAGTGGTTGGTCCTGCCGCACCTCGACCTCAATATCAGGATCCAACATATAGGCATGGATCATACCATCAATTTCAAAATGCTCCTCAACCATCTACTACTGGTCACAGCTCAGCTTTTGAGGAAAAAGTTCTGAAAGTACTAGAACGATTAGAAGTCAACACTCAGAACCTTAACTCCCACACACAATCCATTGCTAAGCTAGAGACCCAAATAGGTCAACTAGCGACTGCATTCAGTAGGAGGGAAGAAGAAAAATTACCTAGCCAACCCGAGAGCAACTCAAGAGGACAATTTGTGATTGAGAGTTATAATACCCCAGAAGCTTTTTCTGAACATGCCAAATCAATCATGACTCTGAGAAGTGGGAAGGTCATTGAACACACTAGTAAAACTAATGAGACCGACCCTAAACCTCTAACTGAATCCAAATCACCCAAGAACAAGGAGGACCTGAAAATAGAGAAGGAACCAACTGCACCGAAATCATCTTACTTGCCTAAAGCCCCATTTTCGGATGCCCTGAAAGCCCCTATTCCTACAGATAAGAAGGGAGAAAAACTCGATGAGATGTTGAAATTGTTTAAGCAAGTCCAAATTAATCTTCCCCTTCTAGACGCAATCAAATAGGTCCCTGCTTATGCCAAATTTTTGAAGGATTTGTGCATCCAAAAATGTAAATCTAGATCACAAATCCCAAAGAAAGTACGCCTCACTGAACAGGCTAGTTCTGTCGTCCAGCATGCCACTCCGCCAAAGCTTAAGGATCCAGGAGCCCCCATCATTTCCTGTGTTATAGGAGATTATCACATTGAAAAAGCTCTTCTAGATTTAGGGGTAAGTGTGAATCTTTTACCTAGTTCGACGTATGAACTCTTTGAATTCGAAGAACTGAAACCCACATCAGTTACATTACAGTGAGCCGACAGATCAATTAAGGAACCACGTGGAATGCTTGAGGATGTCTTGGTCAAGGTAGATGAGTTTTACTTTCCAGTTGATTTTCTGGTTCTCGATATGGAATTAAGTAGCAACCCCAGACAAATTCCCATTATCTTAGGACGACCCTTCCTAGCTACGGCAAATGCATGCATTAATTGTAGGACAGGAGTCATGGATGTATCGTTTGGGAATAAGAAACTAAGACTGAATGTGTTTGGTGCTTTCCAAGGACCATCAATGGATAGTTGCTTCGAAGTAGATACACTAGAAGATATTATAGAAGATGCAACACCCATAATTCTAGCACCAGACCCTTTAGATACTTGCTTGGCTTACTTTGGAGTGTATGACTTTAAGGGATATATGAAAGAAGTTAACATATTGTTGGATACACCACATGATAAAACCACTCCTCCATGGACAATCAAGTACGAGCCATTACCCATCTTTTGTTGGTTTTATTGCATATGACGTCTGGCTGAAGACGTAAAACTTAGCACTTTTTGGGAGGCAACCCAAATTTCTTCTATTTTGTTTTAACTGATCATCATTTTTTTTAAAAGAATAAAGGATCACTCTGTATGGAAGAGTCTGTTAATAAACTTGATGTCTGGCTGAAGACATAAAACTTAGCGCTTGTTGGGAGGCAACCCAACGATTTCATATTTTTTTACTTTACCGCAGCTGCAGGAATTTAGAACAAGAACCTATTAATCAATGAAGCTATCTTCAACTTTCGAAGCAAAATTATCCCAGGTGCACTCTCTCCTTTTATTTTCTTTGCTTTCCTACTCCATTGAGGACAATGTAGATTAAGTTGGGGGGGAAAGAAAATTAATCAAATCCTCGAGTATGGTCAGAAATAATTAGTTTTGTAGATTCAAATTTTATTAGGCATCCTAATAAATGAATGATTAACGGTCAAGATAATTTTAGAGATACTGAGGAATAAATTATTAAGAAAACCCAATGAATGGTAGGGTTTAAACTAGATCAAATTTTAGGAGTGATTCTATAAACCCTCTTCTTACTGATCTCAATAAAGAATCTGCTTCATGAGAAATTGGATGGAAAGATCGAGGTATGAAAAAAAAAAAAAAAATGGTTTCCTACTGAGTAACCGGGCCCTTTCGCCTAAGTAAGCGTTGTGGTTCGCGTAAAAAGGTAGGCAATGTTATATATATATAAAAAAAAAAGAGATTAAATTGCAAGAAGATAATAAACCTCTTTCTCATTAAGTTAGAGGATTTAAAGAGTAAAGTGGGGAGTTGGTAAAAGAAAAGCTCTGAAATTTCTTTAGTTAATACTCAGCCACTAATTGGGTCAAATTGATAATCCAATGAAATATCTCTTTAATGGTCTGACCAAGTATCATCTACCTTTTGGGATGCCTAAACTAATTTTTGATTCAAAACCGAATCGGTACACAATGCTGATATATCTATTTTACTCGAGGACGAGCAAAATTCAAGTTGAGGGGTGTGATAAACACATAATTTAAGTCATTTAAAGTAAAAAATTATATTTAATTTATTTTATTAAGAATTTGATATTTTTTTTGTGTTTTACAAGAAAGATGATCGTCGATACAAAGAGTTCAAGTCATAGATCAAAAAGACTCAAGTTTGAAGAAATTTAGATTTAAAATAAAATTAAAATAAAAGAAAGACGCATCCGGTATTATAAAAAATGAAGATACTATGCAAGGAATTCAAAAGGATATAGATGTCATTGTGAAGAAAGTTTTGTTTCTTTTTGGAATATAAAAAAAATGTTCACGTGAATTCAAAGGCTGGCGCTTGTTTCACATGAATTCAAAACAAAGTGGCGCGCGTGGACATGTGGACGCGGGATGCGGCGTGGACGTGTGGATGCGGGATGCGGCATGGACGCGGGGACGGGCGCGGATGCGGGACGGGCGCTGACGCGAGCACGGGTGCAGCATCGCGCGGGTGTGGGCGCACGGCAGACGGGTTCAAAATAAGGAAAAAAATTAATATTTAGAAATGTTTTGAAAGATTTATATTTTTTTAGTCCCACATCGAAAAATCATGTAAAACTCCTTCCTCCTAACACCTATAAAAAGATTTTTGTACTCTCATTGGAGGGAGAGCCCAGAAATTCTTCTAGAGCCTTGCATAGAGGAATAGAAAGGGACTACATGAGCAGCTAGGCTAGCAATCTCGGGAGTGGAGAAGAAATTTTATAATGACACAGAGATGGTTTATTGTTCTAAACTTTTTTGTATTTCTTTATATGCAATAAAGATTATGCTTTTTATTTAAATTGTCATGAGTTCTTTATTTGCTCCCTTTTATATGCTTTTATTTATGCTTTCTTGTTAGATTAATATTAGAAACAACTTTTACTTTTCGGAGACGCGCCGTGATCTACGGATACGGGACGTACCGAGGAAAGAAGAGTTGTTTATCTAGTACTTTCCGGAGATGCGCCATGATCTACGGGTACGGAGCATGCCGAGGAAAGACAGATATTTTTTTTAAGATTAATCATATTCATTTAATTAAAAAAAAAAGAGATACAACTCTGCTAGTGCAAAGTAATTCAAAACTCCCGAGCTCTTTATTTTTTAATTATCTCAATTTTAAGATAATTTATTTTCTAAATCAAAAATAATATTTTTTTTCTTTTATCTTGCAATCTCAACTTAGCCCAAGATCCCTGAGGATACGATCTCGACTCATCCTACCTACGTAGTGAGTAGAGTTATTTTTGGTGCTATCAACGACTACGCATCAGTCCACCTAACCTTTACGATCATCCAAGTACCTTCAGCCTACAACGCCATACTTGGAAGATCCAGATTAAATGTCCTCAGAGCGATAGTCTCGACGTATCACCTGCTGGTTCGGTTTTCGATCAAAAATGAAGTCGGAGAGATACGAGGGATCAACAGCTCGCTCGACGATGCTTCCAAATCTCTGCTTGAAGCAATGAATCGAAGGACTCCCTGACGATCGACAAGTTAGACCAACGAGTAGAGGAAGAACGGAGCGAACCGACCGAACAGCTGGTTTCCATCCTAATAGCAGAGAATCCCGAACGAGTGGTCTGGGTCGGATCCCAATTATCCGACCCTGAGCAACGATAGCTAATAGAGCTGTTGAAGGCCAACGCCGACGTATTCGCTTGATCGGCAGCGGATATGTCTGGCATCCCCCCAGAGATGATGACTCACCGACTCAACATCGACCCTGGAATGAGGCCGGTGAGGTAGAAGAAGTGGTCTTTTGCTCCCGAAAGACAGAAGGTCATCAACGAGGAAGTGGATAAGCTATTCAAGGCGGGCTTCATCAGAGAAACCACATACCCCGACTGGCTCGTCAATGTTGTCATGGTGAAAAAAGCCAACAGGAGGTGGAGGATTTGCATCGACTATACCGATCTGAATCGTGCCTGCCCGAAGGACAGCTTTTCACTTTCAAAAATCGACCAGCTGGTAGACACGACGTCCGGCCATCGACTGCTCAGCTTCATGGATGCCTTTGTCGGATACAATCAGATCCGGATGGCACCTGAAGACAAGGAGCACATAGCCTTTGTGACCACTAAGGGCCTTTACTGCTACAGAGTAATGCCCTTCGGACTGAAAAATGTCGGAGCCACCTACCAGTGACTCGTCAATAAGGTCTTCAAAGATCAAATCGGGTGCAACATGGAGGTGTACGTGGATGACATGCTGGTGAAAAGTGCGCAGACTTCAGATCATGTCCAAGATCTTGAAGAAAC
Source organism: Elaeis guineensis (assembly GCF_000442705.2). Classification (NCBI taxonomy): domain Eukaryota; kingdom Viridiplantae; phylum Streptophyta; class Magnoliopsida; order Arecales; family Arecaceae; genus Elaeis; species Elaeis guineensis. The sequence goes on along the minus strand of NC_025993.2, from coordinate 164,255,086 downwards.
TTTTCGTACTCTTCGACGACATCGGATGAGGCTGAATCCGACTAAGTGCACCTTCGGAGAAGTTCCTCGGGTTCCTCATTTCTTAACGAGAAATTGAGGCCAATCCCAAGAAGATAAAGGCGATCATCGACATGCGACACCCAGACACCAAAAAGAAGGTACAATAGCTTAACGAAAGGATCATCGTGCTCAACCGATTCATCTCTCGATCGGCTGAGAGATGTCTCCCGTTCTTCAAAATCCTGAGGCAGGCGAAGGACTTCTCTTGGCTGGACGAGTGCCGACGGGCCTTCGAGGATCTAAAGAGATATCTGGCCTCCCCGCCGCTTCTTGTAAAGCCAGAAGTTGGAGAAATATTGTACCTCTACTTGGCAACCTCCCCAGAAGCGGTTAGCTCGGTGCTTGTCTGGGAGAACGAGAGCCGAATTCACCAGCCCATATACTACACCAGCAAAGTGCTCCACAAAGCTAAAGCTCGGTATACAAAGGCGGAGAAAATGATATTCGCCTTGATCGTGTCTGCACAACGACTCCATCCATATTTTCAAGCACACGCTATCGTGGTCCTCACCGACTAGCCCCTAAGGGCGATCTTGCGTCGCCCCGACACATCAGGACGACTGGCGAAATGGATGGTGAAGCTGAGTGAGTTCGACATTCAGTACCGACCACGGCCTGCTTTGAAAGCCCAGATTTTGGCCGACTTTATTGTGGAGTGCCCGACAACTGACCAAGAATCAAAAGGCGGGAGCTCCAATGAGGCTGCAACCTCTGAACGATACCCCGGGTCTACCTGGGTATTGCACATCGATGGAGCTTCCAATGCTCGAGGGAGCGGGGCCGGGTTCCTGCTCACCAACTCGGAGGGAGTGGTTATCGAGTACGCCCTCCGATTCGACTTCAAAGCCTCCAATAATCAAGCCACGTATGAAGCGCTCCTCGCTGGCTTGAGAGTAGTAAAAGAGCTTGGGATCGACAGCCTCAGAGTCTTCTCTGACTCCCAACTGATCGTGGGATAAGTCAAAGGCGAATTCGAGGCATGGGACCTGACCATGGCAAAATATTTCTAGAAGGTGAGAGATCTCGTGGCACACCTCAAGTATTTCGAGATCTCCCACATTCTCAGGTCGGAGAATGCTCGGGCCGACGCACTCTCCAGGCTTGCGATATCAACCTACGACACTTTGGATCGGACACTTGTGGAGAGTCTCGAGCAATCGAGCATCGACAGGGCTGAGGAGGTGCTGCAACTGGCGATCGAGCCGAATTGGATGGATCCGATCATTCAGTATATGACCGACGAAACCAGCCCTGAAGACCCTGCAGAAGCCAAATGACTCCGATGGACGGCCTCCCAATACGTAATGATGGACGACCAACTCTACAAAAGGTCGTTCTCCCTTCTCTTGCTGAGGTGCCTGGGACCGACTGATACGGACTACGCACTTAGAGAGGTGCATGAAGA
>NC_025993.2:164197907-164253521 GCF_000442705.2 Elaeis guineensis | reverse complement strand
GATCTGCGAAAATCACTTGGGGGGCAAATCCTTGGCCTATAAGGTCCTACGGTAGGATTACTACTGGTCCACCATGAAAAAAGATGCGACTGAGTTAGTTCGGAGGTGTGAGCCATATCAGAGGTATGCCTACATACAACATCGACCCACCAACCAGATCACTTCCATTGTCACCCCGTGGCCCTTCGCCCAGTGGGGAATCGACATACTCGGTTCTTTCCCTCCAACGTCTGGCCAAAGGAAGTTCATAATCGTCGCAATCGACTACTTCACTAAGTGGGTGGAAGCCGAACCTCTGACGCAAATCATCGAGCGAAAGATGGAAGACTTCGTCCAGAAGTCCATCATCTTCAGGTTGGGACTACCGCACACTATTATCACCGACAATGGACGACAATTCGACAACCAAGACTTTCGAAAGTTCTGTGCGAGATTTCATATCGCGCACAGGCTGACCTCGGTCGGGCATCCACAGTCCAACGATGAGGTCAAAGTAACCAACCGAATCATTCTGCATGGACTGAAGACCCGACTGAATGAAGCCAAATGCCTCTGGGTTGAGGAATTGAATTTCGTCCTATGGGCGTACCAAACGACACCCCGTGTCTCGATCGAAAAATCTCCTTTCAGCTTAGCCTATGGGATTAAAGAAATCGGGCTACCATCGACTAAAGTTGAGCAGTACTGCGAGCCGGGCAACTCCGAGTGTCGGAGAGCCGACTTGGACCTCCTACCCGAACTCCGACACGAGGCTCAACTTCGCATGGCTTCCTACCGATAAAGAGTGGCCCGATACTATAATGCTAAGGTTAAGCCGAAGTTTTTCAGATCCAGAGACCTGGTCTTAAGGAAGGCGGAAGTTTCGAAGCCTCTGGACCAAGAAAAATTATCCCCAAACTGGGAAGGACCCTACAAGATAGCGGACACCTACAGGCCGCGAGCCTACCGACTGAAGACTCTAGAAGGAATGGCCATTCCTCGGACTTGGAATGCCGACAACCTGAGATTGTACTACCAGTGAACTCTGTGTGCCCTTGTTCGGAATACAAACTCAATTTCAAAACTCTGGAGTCTAGAATCTCAGCTCTCCAATTTTGGGTCGGTGCTCACCAGTAGTACGAGCCCCGACGTCCCGACTTGGGCCCAACGTTCCGTTGGGAATCTGCGGCCCGATCGTCGATGATGCGTCGGACTCTTACGAGAACCGATATATCTACGTTGATGGAAGGCCGGCGATGGCGATGAAACCCCCCTAAGTTGAAGCCACGCTCCTTCCACAGTCAACTCTCGAGCAAGACGACTGGCTAACTTGCCGACTTGACTCAGACCAAGAAAGGCAAAATGCCAACGCAACCAACGTCGCATTCGCAACATACCGACCAGGTCACGACTGGTCGAAGGGTATTCGGCTTACCATCATTTATCACACATCGTGACGTACACGCCCGACAAAGAATCGGACAATGGATGATCGACTTGTCATCGTTATCTTAACCGAATGCATCGGATACTATTCGACTATCAGACTCTATGGGATGATCGGGTCAAAGAGCTATGCCCGAAGATCGATCGACACCCGACTCGACAAACACACCCGACTCAGGTCTGGGCAACGGACGCTCAACTTAGACTCTCGGCTGTCGGGTCGTATGACAGTCAGGATGCCGATCTATAATCGGAGCTCGCTCTGCCTTTACCGTGGCACGCGCTACCTTGGCTAACTACCCGGGATCTTACCGAACATCCTAACAAGGTACGTTGGGCCTACGACTTATACGCTCGAGGGCGTTTCAACGAAATATACATTCCAAGATACATTTCAGGATACATAAAAAAAAAAAGTTGAAAAGTTCTCAATTTTATTCAAGTATAAACTGAATTTACAAAATTGGGCCGAAGTTCGATTACAAGTACACTAAGTAAGAGCAAAAACAAAAGATGCTCCGACTACTCGTCGGAGTCAACTTCTTCAACCGGGAGAAGTTCGGGGGCGATTGGCATGGCCGCTCGGGTCGGAGAAGCATCAGGGGTCGGAGCCACCTCACCTTCGGTAACCTGATCCGGAACGGCTTCCTCCACGGCAGTGTGATCTCCCGATGCTAGGTCGGCCACCTCTCCTGTGACTTGGCCCTCCGACCCTGGGGGAACGATGCTGCTGAGGTCAAGCTCTGGATACAGACCCTGGACTACGCCCTAGGCATCCTCGTACCCCACTCGGTACGAGATGAAACTGCTCTCCAGGAGCTCTTCTCGATATTCGTCAGAGCCGCAGAAGTCCTCCATCGCCCGACTCATTGCCTCTTTCACCGACTCTGCCTCCGCCCTCGCTATGTCTGCATCGGCTTGAGCGATGGACAAGTACTCCTCGACCTTGGCGAGATTCTTCAGACTCACCCGGAGTTGCTCGCGCTCGGTTTTGAGCTCTCACCGATGCAACCATCCCGCTCACGCCGCAGTCGGTGAGCGGTACAAAACTTTCGTCTGACTTCCTCACGAGCTGATCGAAGTTCGGCCCCCAAGGCAGCCAGGGCATCGGTAAGGTGGGAGATCTCCTCCTCGAGCCGGGCCTCACGGTCGATCGACTGCTTCAGCTGCTCGACCATTGTCGCCTTCTCGACCTCGGCGGCCTCGGTCCTATTCTTTCAGGCCGCCCGGAGATCGTCGAACCTCCGATATTCGACCTCCAGCTCGGACATGTTATAGATCAGCTGCAAATAATAGGTCGATCGTCAAAAGACCGAACTGATAGAAAACAATAATGAAAATGAAAAGGGAAGAAGAGGAGCTCACCTGGATCATAGTCGGATAGAAGGAAGAAAGCATGTTGGACACCCACCGACTCTTCATGATCTCCCGATCGATCGGGAGGATGGTCGCCTGACATAACATCCTGGCCAAATCATGGTTGGCTAGGACCGACGCTCCTTTGGGAAGCAGGATGTCAGATGGCGTGGCTCGATCGGCCGACCTTGTGTCATCGCCCGATGCCATCAGAGCCTTCCCTCGTCCGACCGCCCAGGCTTGAAAATCGGAGAGGGATGGGAAGCTTGAGCTCGATGGGGTCCCTCCTGAAGCTGCGATGGCGGCCGCTGCAGATCATTCGGGCTCGTGTACTTCAGCCCAAACCTTTTCTGTTGGTGGGGGAGCTGACGCTCCTTCGGCTACCCCCTCGGTCGCCCCTTCCTCGGATGGCGCCTCAGGTGGCATCGTCGGTGCCAACAGAGCAATGACAGGCTCGTAGCCCGACATCCGTTCGGCATCGGGCTGTGCTCCTATCGCCGCAGGGTCAGTCGGCGATGCTATCTGAGGCCTCTTGGGAGGCCGCGATGGTTCGGCTCCATGCGCCGGCCTCTTCCTCGCCGCATATTGTCAGATATCAGCATCCGTCAGCCTAACCCTCGGCGGCATGCCTGTAATTTTAACAAAGGATCAGCACCAGTCCAAAGACAGAGAAAAAAAGACAAAACGACCGACAGACCGAGATATACCTAAATGAGGAGTCGAACTTAGGCCAGCATCGTACAGAGCTTGCTCGGTGATGAGCTCCCTCTGCTTTGACACCGACACATCCTTCAGTCAATGAAAATCCTCTCGGTCTCCGTCTTCCACCCGACTGTTCTCATTCGGCTGAGTCTGAGGGTCCCCCCAGCAGGAAGGGAACCCCCAAGGAAGCAGAGAAGAGGCAAAGAAAAATTGATTCTTCCACCCATGAATTGATGATGGAAGACCGGTGATGAATGAAAGATCCTTCCGGGGGTTGAAGAACCACCACCCTCGGACCTTCGGATGGGGTCAGAGGACAAAGAATGCCCGGAAGAGGGATATACGAGGATAGGTCGGCAAAAGCCGACAAAACAACACGAAGCTGATTATCAGTCGGACTGAGTTCGGTGCCAGTTGAGCCGGACAAAGCCCGTAATAATCCAGAACGTTTCGGACGAACTCCGAAATCAGAAAGCGAAGACCTGCCCGAAGGTCCTCGATATAGAAGGCCACTTGATCCGGAGGTGGGTTGTTAACCCGACCCTCAGCCTTAGGGGCGAAGAGCTCGAACTGCTCCGGGATACTGTATTGCTCCCTGAGCCGTTCGACGTTTGCCACCCAAAGTGAAGAAACCTACACCTTCGGGGTCTATCGTGAGTCGTCGGTCGGGTTCTCTGACTGACTTCCTCGTGGAGAGGTTCTGGCCATGATGCTAGAACCGAGGTCGGAGGATGAAGAAGAAGAAGAAGAAGAAAGAAAGTCCAAAGGAAGCGAAGGAAGCAAAAAATGCAAGGAGACAAAAATCTCGAAGAAAGCTTCCCGAGGAGGGAGACAGGCACAACTACCTGGAACTTGGAACTGGGGGACCACTCGACCAGAGTCTCGGCAACAGGGCTATGAAAAGTGGAGTTTTGCATACAGGTGACCCTATATATATAGTGCCCCTCGACGGTCGGGATGAGGGCACGCCCAACGAGGGTCTCCCAAATTTTGACATGTGGCAGCATCTGGGCCTTCCCTCGGTTCGATAATTCAATGCACCTGCCCCAGATCAAGCCACATCGCCTCCATCTGCCTGAACGGGTTTGGCCCAATGGCCCCCTACCACGTGATGAAAAAATCGCATCTCAGAATTCACTAACCGACGGCAGATTGCGTTCCCGAGGAGACGGCAAAAACGGCGGTTCCTGTTCCCAATGGGACGTCTGACACCAATGGGACGTCTGACGCCAGACCGTTCATTGGTACGATCGCCAGAGTCAGAGCATGATGTGATGGATATCCACTCCTTTCGTCCGAAGTCGTCGTCCACGCAAAAATGCTGGCCAGTACGACATCCGACTCAGGAGTGGGGGGCAACTATTGGGATATACCGACCGATCCCTTTTACGCCGACTCACCCTCGGGCCTATCCGACCGACGCCCGACTCTACCGACCGCACCGACCGACGACTGCCGACAGTAGCTGCCGATATTATCTGACCGAAGGTGTGTCGGTCGGACAGACCCATTCTATTCCCGACTAGTCGAACAGCGGAGCCCAGATTACCAACTCACTGTCGGGCGGGGGTGGCAGCCGACGTCCGACTCCAGCAATGTGCCAGACCAGCCGACGGTGTCTCCGGGTCTTCACCCGACGTCCCGTAGCCGAATACCAATGTATGGTCGGTCAGCTCCCCCAAACGCCGTATGACTGCTATGGGTTGCTGTCCTGACAAGGACATGCGATGTGGCCACCTTGGGGGCATCGTCCTGCCAAGGACATAGGTCAGCCCCAGTGATTTGACAGCCCACGGCGACTTATCAGTCCACGGCGACTCTGACAGCCTCCGGCGATTTGACAACTCTCCGGTTGTCTGCGCCATTAATGGCAGGACCACACCGCGCTCTACTATAAAATGGGGAAGGCAATAGTGTTGGTGAGGGGAGGAGGTTTTTCTAAGCTCCTGGGCTCTCTCTCTCTCTCTCTCCCTAGCACTCTCTCGCTGAACCCCTGATTCTTTTCTACTGTTGCCTAGTCTTCTCTCTGACTTGACCGTCGGAGGGTCCCCACCGGAGGATTCTCCGGTCAGTGTGGACTTCTCTTACAGGTGCTCGTTCCCAGCGACCAGGCGACGAGGGGATTGACCGCAATACATAGGTAGCCCACAGCTGTGTAGAGCAATATGTTCTCTTCCTTTCTATTCTTCTCCTGCTGTCTCTCTTGGCTTTTTCTTCTTAACTCTAGGAAGGAGCTGGATCCCCTTTTGTTTCCCATGATAAGAAGATTTATTGGTGTAAACTTCTTTTCTCTTGTTAAAAAGATGCAGGCTGCTTGAAACCTAACTGGCCATTTGGTTTTGACTTGGATCGGTTATGTATCTTATATCTCAACTAGGTATCAAATATATCAAAAAAAGACTATGGTGAGATCTGATGTTATCTTTTATATCAGAGTAACTCAAAGTCTAACAAATACATGATTAAAACTTTAGAAAACTGCGCATGAGATCTTTAATCTCCTAAATGATGGAAAAGACAGCAGTTAATGTCAAATTGGGACCCGTGATTCCTTTATTTACTCTTTTATATATCAAGGTTTTGCCCTTGCTTTTAAATTCTTATGCTTGTGATAGATGAATTGCCTATCAGTATTTAGGAGGTGAATGATGTTTTATATTCTTTGTGGATGGTATGACAGTTTTGGTGATCTGAGAATGCAATATAATTGTAAATTGAAGTCCAATTTAGAAGATGATTGTTCAAAAGTTTCTAAGCATGAAATGAATCACTTGGGAGACATTAATTGGGGAAAAAACTTCCTAAAATTTATTGCTAAGAACTTCCAAATTTATACCTTTTGTCATCTTTGATTTCTACATGGGATGGTCAATGGAATTGAAAGCAATTTAATAAAATTTGGATCGGGTGATCAATATGGAGAACTGCTTCGGGGTATGTTGTTTGGCTTTTACAAGACCATGCATGGTGCACCTAGGTGCATAAGATCGATTTTAGGAAGATGAGTTTTGAGATGGATATTTGTGAAAGCATGAACTATGAAGGATTTGGTTATTATGAATCATATAGAAGTATTGTAGCTCTTGGTTGATAATTTCAGAATATGTAGTTCTCGGCTGAAAATTGGAGGATTTCAATTCATAGAGCACACTTATAGTCAGAGCAAAACAAAAGTCCAAATTTGAAGTTTTGAGGAGCTACCCAAGTAAGACGTCTTCTTAATCAAATACACATGCCTATAAACAGAAAAAAGAAGAAGAAGAAAATAGGTTTTCGCGAATGGAGACATAATTATCTATTCATCAAGTTGTCCAAAAATCAAAATTCTATATTTGCCACAACTACTAATATGGGCCAATTTGATGTGTAAGCAAAAGATCTATAAAATATATTAATTTCTGTTTATGGATATTTTAGGTTCCAATGGTTTAGATTTTCATTTTGTAACTACAGGCACTGAATTGGCAGTGGGTGTCATATCCTCTCTCTATGCCCTTCATGCATCGTGACCTTATTCATTCATGTGTTAATTTACATGTTGACAGTCTTAATAAAACTTAGACCATGGATGCTTGTTCAGCAAAGAAATTAATGGCTCAGCAAAGAAAGATTGGCAATATCTTATCCCCTATATGGCTTCTTATTACAACTATGTTTTTGCTCTTTCTATGATGTTAGGCCCTGTAGCTGAGGACATGTTCCATTGGCAAGCGACTATCATGGGACCTGCTGACAGTCCCTTTGCAGGTGGTGTGTTTCTTGTGACAATTCATTTCCCACCAGATTACCCTTTCAAGCCGCCCAAGGTAACTGTTTTTCATGTCTCGGGCAATTTTCATCGGTTCATATGCATATCTTCATTGTAGTAAATCATTTTTACGGAATACTTAACTTTAAAAAAGTCATTTTTAAAGAATCAACAATATTTGTCCTTTTCCACGTTACTCTGACCAAATAACTAATGAGGCTTGTATCCACTTTCACATTTTACCCATCATTGCTAGAAAATGTGTAATCGATGGTTTTTGGGATGATGCTTACAAACTGATTTCTTCAGGCTTCCTATTGATCACTGGAAAACTGAACCAGGTTACCAAATAAAAATCTTTATCTGGGTTTAAAAGAAAAAATTGTATTGTTCAGACTGGATTGCTGGAGCGTGTGATGCTGATAATCAGTTGATAACATTCTGATTAGCTACAGAAAGGTTCTATTCATCCATGAGGACATATACCTTGTTAAACTTTAAGTGCACTTTTCATTCAAACAAAAGGTGACTTATGATGCATGGTTATTTTTTAGCAGGTTAGTTTATATGTGGTGGGAAGCATACTGGCTGTTGTCTGGTAAATGACTCCTTTGGGAAACTTCTTCCCTTGAAGCTAATTTTTGTGGGGATTAAAGTGGCTGGCATTTATCTTGTCAGGCTAATGGTTCTACCATTGACTCTGTGTTCTCTGAGCAAAACTATGAAAGTATTTTACTATTCTTTAAGGTTAGTGAGTCTGCTATTGTTGATGCATTCAGCATCAGCTATTTGCTCCCCACGCCTCATGGAAGAGTACATGTGAGTTGGCGCCTATTAAGGGAAGGTGCTCCCTCTTCACACATTGTTTTTTTCTTTTTCTTTTTTTTTTTTTTTCAAGTATTTGCAAATACTTGGGGTGTCTAAATAAAGCTGATTGCCCAAGGCCAATATTGTTACAATGATATACTGGTTAAAATAGCAGGACCTGGGGAACATTCATTCTTACAATTATTTTGTATGGTGCGCTCAAATTTATTATTTGCAGTATCACCTGATTATGTGGAAAAGGTGTAATTTTTGACGAGCCTGTACATCCTATTCTCCTGATTGTGGAGGATATTTTATCCATAATTTTTGGGATTGAGGGTTATCTGCAACCTCCTACGAACCCTCCAACTTCTCTTACTGCAACTTTCATTACCTGGCTACTCTCCTACCATGTGAGGATTGCAATAAAATGTATGAAAGCAGAAGTGAGCTTATATTTTTCACCAGGCAGATGCAGGCCTGACATGTTTATCATAAACTTTTCAAGCAATAATGTAAGCCAAGTTTGGTTTATGTTGATTGTTTTTTTTCATTTTTAATCTCTCTTTGTAATTTTTTGCCAGACAGTCACACCAGTCCTTGCATGTTGTGTTGCGAATTTCTAAGCAATGTTCCAAACTGAGGACCTGTTTGCCATTGGTTTTGTTTCTTGTTTTTGTTTTTCAAAAGCCCAAGAAGAAAAATGAACTAGACTGAACATGTCTGATGAAAACCTTTCTGTTTTTAATCTTTTCGTAGAACTTTAGAGCTTTTGGAAGCAACCATTTATTGCTCTCAAAAAAGAGCAAAAAAAAAAAAGCAAGGGATAGCAGAAGTTCTGTGCAAATGCTATGTTCAACATCAATCTCTACGTGATATTTTACTAATTCGTAGAGAGAAAAAAAATGCAAGAGCTGCAACAATGCCAAACAAGCCCTGACTTTGTTTTATATTGATGTTCCATTTTTTCTCTCTGGGCATGCATGTCTTGGATGAGTTAGTGCAGAACACTAAATTTCATCTTCAGGTTTCTTTCCGTACCAAGGTTTTTCATCCAAATATCAACAGCAATGGTAGCATTTGCCTTGACATTCTCCAGGAGCAGTGGAGCACAGCTCTCACTATATCAAAGGTAATTTCTAATATTCCAGCTAGTCTTCCTGTTTCCAGAAAAGGTTGAAACCTAGTTTGGTATTTCTTTTTCTTTTTCTTTTTGTAGGTAATTAGTTCTATTTTTCTGTTTAATTATATGTTCAGAAGCACCTTCGTTCTCTTAATTATTGGATGCATCAATGTTTAGTTACAAAAATTGATTTGCCCTTAAGCAAGCATGGGTTTGAATGCCCATAAGTGATGCAAGTATATCCAATCATTGTGTTCGCTGGGCCCAACAGCAATTGTAGTTCAGAAATGCACTTGAAGATGGTTGGACCAGGTTGAATTTGCTGCAGCAACTGCCATGTTGGAATTATGGTTTTGCTATTGTTTTTCTATTTTTAGAGCATTGATAATTTTATACTCTCTATGTTCTTGCTTTTAACCTATGTATTTTCTTGAATTTGAAGGTATTGTTGTCCATTTGTTCACTTCTGACGGATCCCAACCCAGATGACCCGCTCGTTCCTGAGATTGCTCATATGTACAAGACCGATAGAGCCAAGTATGAGTCCACCGCCCGCTCCTGGACCCAGAAGTATGCCATGGGTTAAAAGCCTTTCTCTGGCTTGTATATGAATACCGTATTCTATCTTTCCTGGACTAAATAAGGATGCAGTCCTTGTTAGTCGACTAATGACCCTCTTTGCTTCAAATCTCGGTTATGATTTTCGTTTGCAGTGTTCTATTACTGTAGTCGTATGGTTGTCCGAGGGATCTTTGGTTCTCTTGTGATTAATATAGCGTTACCATTTTCGTGCCGCTGTGATATTAATATTGAAATTCGGCTGCATGACATGATTCTTGGCTCCTGTGAAAGAGCAAACATGAAATCTAATGACATGATTCTTGGCTCCTGTGAAAGAGCAAACATGAAATCTGATCATAAGCTATTCTTGATGTAAAGCCTTATTTGTACCTCACTTTTTTTTATTTCTCTTTGTAGTGGATAAAAGCAACATTAGTTGAGCGTCATTCCAATAGCCATAGTTATTCCAATTAATTGTACCTTTCTTAGCCCCAATTACGTGGGACTTGATCGTAGACCAGTTCTTGTTTGGTTAGCTCTCACCGAAAAATAAGAACACTTTCAACTCATTAGTTATACCTCGGACTCGTATCGTTTTTTAACTTATGATGTTGGTGCATCGTTCCCCAACGTCTAATGGAAAAATTAACCCAAAGACGCATACAAATATTAAAAGACTTGACTAATGGGCCTTCGAGCGAATGGTATCACCGGAAATGTTTGCATTTCCTTGATTTGCCGACGGAGGAAAGAAAGGGAAGGACGGAAGAAAGACATAAATGACTTAAAGCGGCCTCTGTAAAGGGCCGCCAAAAGAGACGCCACCGCCGGCTTCATAACTTCAACTAGAATGCAGTTAAAAAACACGGGTTGCTGGTGAGAATTTCCCTGTATATTTTTTATATAATAAACAATATAAAAAAAATAAAAGAAAAAAAATCCTCAAATTTCCTTGCCATCCGTACATCTTGATAATCATAATCAGAGATCAGAAATCATGAGGATAAGCAGTTCTACCACGTACACAAGACTTTGACCAATCACAAGATTATTGTTGCCGTCAAGTCAGCCATGGAACCGATATTCATTGATAACATGCATCATCAACTCAATGCAGGGGCCAATGGCAACATGTACGATGGCCGCTTGAAATCTTGCCTTTTTTTTTTTTTTTTTTGTGTAAGCACGCTTGAAATCTTGCTTAGCGTTAAAAACAAATACCAACTGCAGCAATCATGTCATCAATATCATACAAACTTGAAGATAAATTGTACCCCTCATTCCTCTTCATCAAAAGAAAGAAAGAAAGAAAAGACTTGACAAGTTCTAACCTAGTACCGTCATCACATATCACATTGCCATTGGGCACACAATTTATATGCAGCAATAGCACTAAATAACCCTTTCCAAGTGAACAAGATAAATAACAAATCATGGAGTAGGTAGTAAATCCGCATTAACTGTTCGAGAAAAAAAAAAAAAAAAACCATTTGCAAGGTTCCCGAATGCAACTACAGCATCATTTAAAATCCTACAAGAACCACAAGCAGCTCCTTTCTCGAATTCCTAAGCAACGGCCAGTCAGCTGGCATAAATTCTTCACCATCTCAGAATTTAATAAAACCAAATTAATAGACATTACCAATGAAATTGCTATATTTGTAAGCCAGCAAAACCTGGTTGAAGGTTCGATAACATGAGTGATAAATCAAATTAGAAGGGAGTTGCCATGCTGCCTACATAAAGCTTAAAAGCATTAAAAAAAAAAAAAAAAAAAGTCTCGGATAACATCATGATTTTAAAAAATAATAAAAATAGAAAAAAAAAAGAAACAGGGAACATATAAATGCTGTGGGTCATTAAGATCCTCAATGAAATAAGCATTCACCGCACCCGGTCATCACTATACGCACCTCAAACATATATGGAATTCTGAGCATGATATAGATAAAAAATTCATCAAGAAGCATCGCAATTCAATGCAAGAAATCATTACAGCTTGAAGCAATCCTCAGTCAATCTTCACCGATGAGAAGAGGTAGTGAACGAAGTAGAACGACATCAGGAAGCCAATTGTGCCAGTGGATAGCATGATTGCAAGAGCCATGATAAGCGAATAACCCATGTAGAGCATAGCTGACACGGCCCCACTCAAGCTCTTAAGATCAAACACCAAGTAGTTGATGGAGTATAGGAGAACATAAAGAGAGACCGAACCAGAAGCAAAAAATGCTTTCCACCACCACCTCCAGTCTTCCACACACAGATGCATGTAAGTCAGAACCACAGATACTTCGGCGCAGACAATGACAAGCAAGAGAAGAACGATGAGTAGAAATCCAAACACATAATAGAACCTTCCAAGCCAGATGCTGGAGAGGATAAAGAATAACTCAATGAAGAGGGTCCCAAAAGGAAGGGTCCCAGCACCAAGGACAAGTAACCATGAAGGGTACTTCCTCGCTGGAATTTCCCTTGGAATTTGGTTGGTCCTAACTGGGAACTGAATGGGGTCAGCCCGGGTACCAAAGAAACCACCCAAAAGAATGAGGGGCACCGAGATGCAAAACCACAGAGACAGAAGAGTGAAGTACAATGAGATTGGGAGAGCCCCTGTGCTGTTGTTCCACCAAAGCAAGAAGTTTAAGAAGGTGAGAATTACAAACACCACGCCAGGGAAGAAGCAGGCAATCGACCAAGCTACCGACCTCCACCCTTCAGACCCGCCTTTGATGGTACTCCATAATCGGACGCCAGTATACCCAGCAAAAATACCAAGGAAGAGATAAAAGAGGACCATCCCAGTCAAGAACATACCCCGTGACGCAGGAGACATGAACCCGAGGGCAGCAAACACAATTGTCACAACTGCCATACATGTAATCTGAACACCATCTCCAACCATGACACAAAGCAGTTTAGAGCATGTTGGCTCTCTAAACACATCGCCCACAATAAGTTTCCAGCCTGAGAGCTCCTCATTCATCTGAGCCTGGGCCTCTTTATCCAACTCCTCATACCTTGTCAAGTCTCTTCGAACAGTTCTTAAGAAAATAACAAACACTATTCCAGCCAAAAAGAAGATGACCATAAGGGAGTTCATGATCGAGAACCAGTGGACCTTGGCACCATCCATCTTCAAATAGGCATCCCACCGCGAGGGCCATCTAATGTCGCTCTTCACAAACTCTACATCATAGGTGAATGTGATCCTCTCCTGCTCCTTGATCATCTGACACTTGTCAAGCTCCAAGGGGCAATTCACAGGCTCGATGCGGTCATACATGTTATGCTTTGACATGGTTTCTGCATCGTACTTGACACTGCACGGGATTACTTCAAATCCAACTATCTCATACCCAGACATCTTCTTCTTATCAGTCTCTGAGGGCATCCCCATCGCCTCTTCCCCTGTGCCAATGATTTCGACACCACTCCCTTCATACTTATGGACCAAGACCTTAAACTTGAGGTGATTGATGATATAGTCATCATTGCTTGCAATGGGTGTGTATCCAACCGGAAAACCAGTCCACTGGATGGTGACACCATTTTGTTGAGTGAACCTCATTACAGGCAGGTTGTCAAGAATCATGTTCACCTGATAGAGATCTCGAGTTCTTTGCTTCAGGAGCTTCACCTCGTGCTCATTTAACGGCTTCGTTGTGCAAAGATAAAGCGATTCATTGACGTTCATATGGAATGTGTATGGAGAGTTGTCGATCTGATCCCCCATGAGCAGCTCTCCCAGATTCTCTGCGCTCTTCTTGATCCCACCCTTGGGTTGGCAATAAGGAAGACTATAGTAGCTAAATGGCAGCTCCGTCTCGATAGACGTGAGTGAATTTACTTTGACTGAGATGGGTTCATCTTGAGAGTAGGTGTGCATATAACTCCCGGGGAGATAGAAGCCATTGGAAGGACATGTAATCAGAAGAAAAAATAAAGGAAGTAAAGAAAAGCACCTTTTTGAGATCATCAACGGTGCCATGGAGACCACAGGTCTTAAACCTATTCCAATAACCTGGAAAGCAACCAAGAACCCTAAATCAAGCCCATCCAAAACAAACGTGCCGCGTTTTTTTTTTTTTTTTTTTTTTTTTTTAAAATCCAAGTAGCAGATCTACGGATCGAGTAGCTAGTATTAACGAACTAGACGCATCAAAAAGTATAAACTTTGGATTCAAAATACTATAAATCTATCGAGATGCAATAGTAAAACCCAAATCAAAACTGAAAATGAAGTCATTACATATCCAAATAAAGAAAATAAACCAAATCAAAGCACAGAGCGTGGATCGAGCACTGGAAACTCGACAAAGGAAACAAGAGATCTGAAACCACAACTACAAGATCTTGACAGGAAAAAACCTAAATTCTTGCAATCTCGATGAAAAAACCCTAAATCCCACGGAAATGAAACAGATCTAGAGGCAGGAGATCTACCTTTTTCGTGCGATTTGACCTGGGTCCCCTCGGATTTGGCGAACAAACGAGCGGAAGAGAGGATATGGGATCTCTCTGGGTTTTGAGAGGAGGATGGGACGAAGAATGAGAAGAGAAACAGAAGGTCGACAGAATCGCGTCGGAGTACCGCATCGCTTATTATCGTAACGATTTTGATTTGGTTAATGTCTAGCGCCATCTCGACCGTCTATCTGGTGGGTTCTTGATCGAGTCGTGGGACCACTATGGAGTTAGGTGGAGCCTCACTCCGCGCGCTCGGTTAACGTAGAGTAAACCTTAATCAAAGGAGAAGGTTGGAGTTGAGTAGATCTGCATCAATTAATTAATGTACCAAAATTCTAATGTCATTTGAAGTTTTTATCCCGCTAATTCTTCACCAGTCAACTCAAGTCCGAAAAAATCTTGTCAAAATAGTCCGAAAAAATATTTTATAAAAAAAATGTCCAAAAAAATAAAATAAAAACCTTGTTAAATATTGATTAAAAAATAAAATGGAAGAAAAAATCCTAATAGCAGTAATGAATCAGCTTTTAGTTGTATAATTTAATTTTTTTTAACATTTATAATTTATGATTTTTAATTGAAATTTATATTTTTTTAAACATCTACCGTGAATCTTCTGTCATGAACCATTTGTTGAGCATAAAATTTTTAGTGTTTTTTTTTTTTATTTGGATAAACAAACTTTTAGTTGTTTACTTTTAACTTTATTACGATAAATAAGGCCCATGATACTGTAGATTTATGAACTTCTTGGTAATATTTTATAATAACTGAATTATGCAATATTTTTTCTTGAAGTATAATATTGCTTCAATCTTATTTTTTAAGAGCATAAAATTTATTCAAAAATTTATATTTTTATAGATAAGTGTTATTCGGACAACATTTAGATAGAAAAATAATTTATTCATAATTTTTTCGCATTGGGAAGTGCTATGCATATTCTTTGCATTATAATTTTTCAGATAAATTACTAAAATCAATCCATCTTTTCTATAATATCATTTATATGTTAAAATTCAATTTACATACTTATCATGTACCTCCTTCCTGATTGAAGCCCAACATCCTTAGGCTTTTAGCTGGTATAAGATTGCAAAAGTTAGATGATGCAACAGTATTGTTGGGTATAAAATAACCCCAGTCGAAGTTCGTAAGAGGCCAACTCTCTTAGGACTCTTCCGACTTCCGATCTTGTGCAGCGTCTTTCTGAACTCCTCCGACCATCCGGGGATTTGACTTTAAGAATCCCAAGATTATTTGCATGTTTGATGTGGATCTATGTGCCATATGCATATTACTCCATTCAAATGTCTGGAAAAAGCGTTCACTAGGATGAAACAATGTGGTTTTCTTGTGCTTATGATGCATTTTGGGTCAGGGATAAGTGTTATCTTAAAGCAGGAGCATTGATCTGGGTGCCAAAATGTCCAAACATGGTTGTTATTTGTTGTCTTTTCTCTCTTTCTTGTTGCTTAGAGGGTTTTGTTATTGTCCCTATTTTAAAATACAATGCATGAGGCTGTGTATGCGTATGCAGTCCATTTTCTGCACCACATTAGCTATATGCCTTCGCTGTTCATGGTAATACCATATATGGGCCAAAAAGGCAGTAAACTTAACACTCCGCATCCACATGTGTGGATCAATCAGTATGGTTGGCTACATATGTAATCTGCTTAGCATTATGGGCCAAATTTGTGTTGCACTCTTATATTGGCTTATGTAGATCGAGCATGTTCAAGTTGATGGTTAAGTTGAATCTGAATTTCTATTAATTATTAGTAATATTAATATTATTCATCAATATTATTTCTATTAATAGTAATATTAATATTATGTTCAAATGAATAATAAACACTATTTGTTAGTTATTATTATTAATATTAATATTATTTATAAAAATATTAATATCATAATTATTTTTATTATACTAAATGCATTTTAATTCATTTTGGTATACTTAAAAATAGTAACTTCAGATGTGCATGTATGTGTGGTTTGCATACTTAATATGCGCTATGTGGTACATTGATCGCTTGCTTATTGCATCCATTTTTTAAAACAATGTTATTGTTATATTTATTTGGGGAAATATATGTATTTTGTTTAAGTTTTGATAGATAGCTAGGATGGTATGATGTGGTAGTCTTTTGTTTCTCTTTAGTCCTTAATGTTAGTTAGATGGTCCATAATTTACAGCAGGAGCCCAATCAACACAGATTGGCTGGCCATTCTCTAATGGCCCTAGCTCTTTTAGAAGAGAGAATGGTATCATGTGCTCCTTATTGGAATTACTTTCGATGTCAATAGTTCCTCTTCCAATGCCTCTTTCATCTTCTTCATCTTCCTCAAACAAGGAGGAACTAGAATACCTAGAATGGCAATGCTTTTCATGCATGAAGAGGGATAAGAGAAGTTTGTCTCATGGATAGATATAAGAGGTAATCGATACCTTGTAACTGCAGAGAATGAGAAAAGAAAGAATAAGGAAAAGGAAAGAAAATGAAAGATGATTAGATAGAGCATCTTGCCTGGTTTTGGTTTTTGTCTCTGTTGTTAAATGCATATGGTTGCTTTATTCGTGACTTAGTTATGATCATTTGATAGGATTGAGCAAATGTGATCCATTAGATTTCATTTTCTTGCTAGATGTTTAGAAAAGATTCAGTGACATATATTCAGTTTTAGGCGGTGAGTTGGTGAGAACATTTTTGTTCTTTACTTTCTCCTTTTATAATTGCTGAGCAAGATTTAATTATTTTTCTTGCTTTTGGAACATCAATTTGTGCTTTTTTAGTGTTTTTCTTTTAAAAGAAAATTGCACTGCACAGATCAAAGCCATGAAATTTAGAAAAGAAGGAGAAGGAGATAAAGAACTATAAATACTAAAGGTACAGTTGTATATCCTGCAAAATCATGATTCTTTTTATTTTGCTTCTAGTTTTCACGGAGGAGATTTATAGAATCCATGAAATTATTACTAAAACATTAGTTTCTATCTTGTTTTGCTTACATTTTTTTTAATTTATTTGGAACTCCATGATTTTAACAACCAAACTCTTTTTATTAAAGTTGCATAAAGCAGTCATACAACACTTCATCTTCTGTAAAACTGACCTAGTGGAGTATACTAACTCAATCTAAGGGCATGTTTGGTTCACCATAGGTGATTAGAGTGAGGGCTATTGTTGCCCAGCTATGCAACCTAAGAGGGGAGGTGAATTGGATTTTTAAAAAATTTAAGCTTAACTAATTACTTATGAAAAGTATTTGTTAAAAGCTTGATGAATGAGGAGAAAGACTTTAGTTCAAGATTAATTACCTAAAGCAAGAATGCAAGGATATAATAAAGAAATAAAGAGAAACAATAAAGCACACCACAAACACAAGGATTTATAGTGGTTCGGTGCCAACCTTGCACCTACATCCACTCCCCAAGCTCCTACTTGAAAATTTCAATCCACTATACTTGTATTCAACCCGAATACAAACGTCGGAAACTCCGACACTAGCTATCCCAAGCTAGTCCACTTGTTTCCCGGGTACAAGCCAACCCAAAATACTCCGATTTCAGATTCGGATCAACCTTTCCTTGTTTTGGAAACCCTCCAAAAATAAGAACAATTACTCACAAAGAGTAAGACAGTTTAGAGCACAAATAAGTACAAGAATAGCTCCTTAAATGAGCGAATATAACATTAAATACACTTTACTCAAATGAAGAAGCCCCTTTTGGATTTCCTCAAGGTGGATGAAGAGTTGAATGAACGCTTGAGGAATAGGTGAACTTTGATTGAAGGCTTCTTGAAGGCTTTGAAAGAGCTCTTGATCAAGGTTGAAAAGTTGGCTTGAAAAACTCTCTCTTTGAATGCTCTTGAATGCCCTTTTGAACGCTCTTGCTTTTCTCTTTCAAAATCTCTCGTATGTCTCTTGTGTGTATTGTGTATCCCCTTGTATCTCTCGTGTATATTGTAGATCCCCTGTCTCTCTCGTATATATTGTGGATCCCCTGTCTCTCTCGTGTATATTGTAGATCTCCTTTTTGTATTTCACCTTTTGAAACCTTTTATAGCTTTAAGAAACAAGGAAAAATATTTTAGGCAGAAAAAGAGCCGTTAGAGCATTTAACGTGAGCATTAAAGGCAATTAAAACGGACAAAAAACTAGCCGTTGTGGACAATTTCTGTCGTAGGGGTCGACTCATGAGTCGACTCATGCTTCAGGGGTCGACTCATGAGTCGACCTCTGTTGCAAAGACCAGAGATTTGGGTTTCTAGATATTTTGGCCCAAAACAGCAGAAGTCGACTTATGAGTCGACTCATGCCTTGTGGGTCGACTCATGAGTCGACTCACAGGTCGTGCCAAGCCAAAAAACCAGCGTGCCAAGAGAAATTTTAGTGTGCCAAGCAGCTCATTTTGCCATGAGTTGACTCATGAGTCGACTCATGCACTTCAAACATTCATAACTTCAGAAATATAAGTCCAAAAATAATAAAATTTTCACCAATAGATTACAAATCATTTGTTCTACCAAATGATACTATCAAATCAGGATTTTAGTAAAATTATGATTTTGCCCCTGAAGAGCATAAAGACTTTTTCAAATAAAAATATTTGTATCCCTTCAATCTGCTTTGTAATCATCAAAATCAATCTAGGAGCAACAATCTCCCCCTTTTTGATGATGACAAAATACTTGAACAAAAGCATTTATGTGAATGCATTATAGATTTATATGCTTGAAAAGAGTATGATTCTTTTGGCATGTGATATAAATGGTCATATGCAAGAATAGTTTGCCCATTTGCTTAAAGATTTGAAGATATGCTCATTGGATTATGTGATTTTGGTGTTAGAGTGAAAAACTTGTTTTTGTTATCAGATCAAGCTGTATTTTGAAAATTTTCTCATTCTCATTTGATTTTAGTTTTAGCATCAGAGCAAAAAATAATTATGTGTGCCAAAGCATGTTTAAGAGTTGATTTGGAAAGTGTATTAGATCATTTTGAGTTTAAGATGTATCAGAGCAAGAGAAAAATAAATTTTGCAATGTATCAGAGCAAGAAAAATAATTTTACAATGTTATCAGAAAAAATTTTACAATGTATCAGAGCAAGTTAAAAAAAATTTTAAGATGTATCAGAGTAAGTTAAATTTCTTAAGATGTATCAAGGCAAGTTGAATTTCTTAAGATGTATCAAGGCAAATAAAATTTCAAAAGATGTATTAGAGCAAGTTAAATTTCTTAAGATGTAACAAGGCAAGTTGAATTTTTTAAGATGTATCAAGGCAAATAAAATTTCAAAAGATGTATTAGAGCAAGTTGGAATTTTGAAGTATATCAGAGCATATTTAAATTTTTAAAGCAAATCAGAGCATATGTAAAGAAGTAATTTAAAAGTTACTTATTTGCATTGTACTTAGCATTGTACTTTTGATATTGTTCTTTAAATTCTCCAATTCATTCATTAATTTCTCATAATTTGTAGTTTTGCTTTTGATGGGTTGCTTTTTCTTTAATTGCTCATAATTTATGGTTTTGCTTTTGATGGATTGCTTTTTCTTTAATTGCTCATAATTTATGGTTTTGCTTTTGATGGATTTTTTTTTTGTTTAATTTCTCCCCCTTTTTGACATCATCAAACATGGTTAACTCCTCCTTTTTCTGAAACATTCTTTAATTTCTTCCCCTTTAGAGTTTATCACAGATGTTTGCTCCCCCTTAATACAGCAATTATTAACAGCAAACAACAACAAAGAGAAGACAATATTTCAACAAGGAGAATATATATAACCAAAATATGATCGACATCATTACAAAAGGTAGAAATATAAGTAAAAGATGATACCATAAAACCATAATTGTTTCAATACATAGTTCATAATATAAAAGTCAACCAGCTAATTGTCAATACATGGCCCCAAAATACAGATCCTAGAACAAGACACTAACACCTAGGATCTAGTAATGATCAAGACAAGTCATGGATCGGAGTCATCAGATATGGGATGAGAAGCTGATGGATCTCGATCAGAAGTGCGTCCTCTACCCCGTCTGCCTCTGGCATGAGCAGGAGAGCGAGATGAACTGGGTGGCTGAGTACGCTGAGAGGCTAAGGACTGAATAGAAAGGGTGAGTCTGATGGAATCAAGTACGTTCAGTGCTCTGAAAACAGACTGAAGTAGAGCAGTGAACTGAGTGGATGCATGCTCACTCGATCCTCGGATCTCTCTCCTCAGTAACTCATATCCACCCTCCAGTGCTCCTCTGAGCCTGCCAGTCTCTGCAGTGAGGTCTGTGACCTCAATAGTGGACTCCTGTGGCTGAGGATGGGCCAAAGCAAGGACTTGCCCCTGCAAGTCAAGAACTCTGCCAGTCAGTCTCCAGACGGTGTCCTCAAGCTGCTAAATCCGGATGGACTGATCTGATATCATCTGAAACACAGTGGATATGTGGGGAGTCATGGTCTGATCAGAAGAAGTGGCTCCTGGTGCAAAAGTAGTACTGCTCCACTGACTAGATAGCAAAGAAGACACACGCTGTGATATTTGCTCGATCTGATCGTCAGCCAGTCTGAACTCTGATTGAGGTGCTCTGCTCTCTGGCTGATACACTGGTGTGGGCATCCTAGTAAACTCTGAAGGGCCAGCCTCTGTATCAGGAATGAACTGGATATTTGGTGATGCTGCCCTGAAGTCATGGACAGGAGATGATGGACCTTCTTCTTCAGCTCTGTCTTCAGTTCTGTCTTCAGCTCTCTCCTCAGCTCTTTCTTCAGAGCCCTTGATCCAACCACCATCAGTCTTTGTAAATCCCATTCGGTGCAGGATGTGTTGGTTGAAAGTGTCCACATGAGAGAGCTTAGTAGAAGCCTCCCCCTCACAGCTAACTCCAAACCTCCTAAATACTCGAGTAAGGGCCATACCAAAAGGCAAGTGTGCCTTGGATCTGTTCAAAGTCTCTCTCATGGCCTCTATCATAAGTGCAAAGAGGTTCAGGGGGGTCTGAGTGATGACATGAAACATGATACAAACATCTCTGCTGGAAAGTAAATCATGCCTACCACTCTTAGGAAAGAAGAGCTTCGTTACCATCTGATGTAGGATCCTCATCTCAATAGACAAAATCTTTGCTTCCAATTTATTTAAACTCCCTGAATAAGTTTCTCCTAGAATAACTCTGATCCCCTCTTCTTTTACTGGGAGTTCCATATAAGAGTAACCCTCACTAGGCAAATGAAGTATTTCTCCCAATATACTAGAATCCAAGCAAATATCAATACCCTTGACTGTTGAAGTCACTGACCCATTTTCATAATGTAGATTCTGGTAGAATTCTCTAACTAGGTCAACATAGGTGACTTCCTTAAGGGAGCAGTAGAAACCCCATCCTTGGTTTTTAATCTTAGTTGCAAATGTAAAACCCTCTTTTTCAAAGAACCGAAAATCTATATTCTTCCCGATTTCAACTTTTCTATCAGATAGAGGATTCTTACTGGGGCTTAGGGAGGATTGAGGGGGACCTTGAACAGATACTGAAGCTGGAGTGGGAGCAGTGGAAGATCGAGCAGCTTATCTTTTCTTTCGGACATTTTTTTCAGGCTCACGGACTGACTTTCTTCTTTGGGGAAGCTTCATCTTCGGAGCCATATTCACTACAGTAGCAGGCAAGGAGACTTGGAGGAACAAGTGAATGAGTGGAGGAGGGATCACAAGAGAGTGAAGAGGGATTTTGGTGGAGAAAAGAGGTGGATTTGGGAAGAACGGTGGAGTGCTAGGGCACGCTCCAACCGTGCCAAACAATGGGAGGAAGCACAAAATTCCTTTTCCAAGGTGGCGATTTTTGGTGGAGAGGAGGAGGGAGAAGTGCCTCGAACTAGATCCTTGGATTTGGAGCAAAAGGAAATGGAGAAGTCGGCTTTTGGAAGGAGGAAGATGAAAGGATGAGTCGGCTCACGAACAGGATCCCGTATAAAAACAATGATCCCGTGGGAAGTTTGAGGAAATAACAAGTTTGCCATTGAGTCGACTCATGGGGGTCGACTCATGAAATTCAGAAATTCAAAAAAAATGTGAATAAATTCCAGAAAAATTTGAAATTTTGGGAGAAAGAGTTTTGCTCAAAGATAAGTTTTTAGAATGATAAAATTGAGCTTTTGGAACCAGGATAGATGTTGGAAATTGAGCTCTAAGAATTTTTGACATCAATTCTTGGAAATTGAGAAAAATTTAGGCATATGGATCTAGAATTCCTAGATTTCTCCTAATTTCACAGAATCTATCCTCACTAAGGGCCTTTGTAAAGATATCAGCTAATTGATTTTCAGTGCAAACATATTCAAGAATTATATTTTTGTTTTGAACATGTTCTCTTATAAAATGATGTCTTATTTCAATATATTTGGATCTTGAGTGTTGAATTGGATTTTTAGATAGATTTATGGCACTTGTGTTATCACATCTTATTGGTGTTTCATTAAGTTTGATTCCAAAGTCTTTGAGTTGTTGCTTAATCCACAAGATTTGAGCACAACAACTTCCGGCTGCAATGTATTCGGCCTCAGCCGTAGACAGTGCCATCGAATTTTATTTCTTGCTAAACCATGAGATTAGGTTAACTCCAAGAGATTGGCAAGTTCCACTTGTACTTTTTCTATCTAATTTACATCCAGCAAAATCAGCATCTGAATATCCTAATAAATCAATTTGTGAGTCCTTAGAGTACCATAACCCTAGAGTTTGAGTACCATTTAAGTATCTAAAGATTCTTTTAACAGCATTCAAATGAGATTCTTTAGGATTAGATTGATATCTAGCACATAAACAAACACTAAACATGATATCAGACCTACTTGCAGTTAAATATAATAATGAGCCAATCATACCTCTATAGTATTTTAAGTCTACACATTTACCTTCATCATCCTTGTCAAGCTTACATGAGGGACTCATTGGTGTGCCAATTAGTTTGCAGTTCTCCATTCCAAATCTTTTGAGTAGTTCCTTGGTGTACTTGCTTTGGGTGATGGAGATTCTCTCTTTTGATTGTTTGATTTGGAGTCCGAGGAAGAAGGTGAGTTCTCCCATCATGCTCATCTCGAACTCCCCCTGCATAAGCTTAGCAAAGTCTTGACAAAGGGATTCATTAGTAGACCCAAAAATTATGTCATCAACATAAATTTGTATAACTAGCATATCATTTTGATTTCTTTTAATAAAGAGGGTTGTATCTACATTACCTCTTGAAAAACCATTATTTAGTAGAAATTTGCTTAGCCTATCATACCATGCTCTAGGTGCTTGTTTTAATTCATATAAAGCTTTATTTAATCTAAAGACATGATTAGGAAAAGCATGATTTTCAAATCCAGGGGGTTGTTCTACATATACTTCTTCAGCAATATATCCATTTAAAAATATACTTTTAACATCCATTTGAAATAATTTGAATTTCATAAAGCAAGCATATGCAAGTAGAAGTCTAATAGTTTCTAATCTAGCAACAGGTGCAAAGGTTTCATCAAAATCAATTCCTTCTTCTTGATTATATCCCTTAGCAACCAGTCTTGCTTTATTTCTAATTACATTCCATGCTCATCTAATTTGTTTCTAAAGACCCATTTTGTGCCAATTATTGAATAATTTTTAGGTCTTGATACTAAGGTCCAAACATTATTTCTTTCAAATTGATTAAGTTTCTCTTGCATTGCATTAATCCAATTATGATCATTTTCAGCTTCTTCAAAAGTTTTAGGTTCAAGATGAGATACAAAAGCACAATGATTAACTACATCTCTAAGTGAAGAACGGGTTTTTACTCCATACATAGGATCACCAATAATTAACTCCTTAGGGTGGTTGTGAACATACCTCCATTCCTTGGGTAGGTCATTTGTACCTTGAGGTTGTTCTTAAATTTTTTCACCTCTCTCATCTTGTTTGTCTTCTTGATCTTTGTCTTCTGGAGTTACTGAATCTTTCAGAGTGATCTCCTTCATACCTTCTATTAGTGGATCTGCATCATCAACACCCTCATTCTTCCTTGAAGGAAGATCGTTAGATTCATCAAAAACAACATGTATGGACTCCTCAACTACTAAAGTTCTTTTGTTGAAAACTCTAAATGCTTTACTAGTGAAGGAGTAACCTAGAAAGATTGCTTCATCTGATTTTGCATCAAATTTATCAAGTTTTTCTTTGCCATTATTTAATACAAAACATCGGCAACCAAAAATATGAAAATATGCAATATTTGGTTTTCTTCCTTTCCAAAGTTCATAGGGGGTTTTCTTTAAAAATTGTCTAATCAAAGCACGATTTAAAATGTAACATGCTATGTTAATTGCTTCCGCCCAAAAATATCTTGGAAGGTTGCTTTCACAAAGCATGGTACGGGCCATTTCTTCTAAGGTTCTGTTTTTCCTTTCAACTACCCCATTCTGTTGGGGTGTCTTAGGAGTAGAGAAGTTATGGTCAATTCTATTTTCATCACAAAAATTTTCAAAGTCTTGATTTTCAAATTCAGTTCCATGATCACTTCTAATATTTTGAATTGAAAATCCTTTTTCATTAGTGACTTTTCGGTGAAATTTAGTGAAAATATGAAAAATTTCATTTTTGTGTGCCAAAAAGAAAATCCAAGTAAAACGAGAGTAATCATCTATAATTACAAAATCATATCATTTTCCTCCTAGACTAGTGGTTCTAGATGGTCCAAACAAGTCCATATGCAAGAGCTCTAAAGGTCTAGAAGTTGAAACAATATTTTTGGATTTAAATGAAACTCTAGTTTGTTTACCTAATTGGCATACATCACAAATTCTATCCTTTTCAAAATTCAGTTTTGGCAAACCAAGAACTAATTCTTTCTTAATTAATTTTGAAAGAGAATGCATGCTAATATGTGCAAGTCTACGATGCCACAGCCAACTAGTCTCATTAACTTTAGCATTCAAGGATACTAGGCATTGCATGTCTAATTTGGCTAAATCATTCAAATCTACCATATAAACATTGCCATGCCTATGTCCTATAAATTTAATGCCATCGTTAATAGGACTAGTCACAATGCAAACAGATGATTCAAAAATAACTTTATACCCTTTATCACAAAATTGACTAATGCTAAGTAAGTTATGCTTTAAACCTTTAACTAACAAAATATTTTTAATGTATTTGGAGGGAGTGATACCAATGTTACCTATCCCGATGATCTTTCCTTTGCCATTATCTCCAAAGGTGACCATCCCTCCATCCTTAGCATCAAGCGTGATGAATTGTGATTCATCACCAGTCATGTGTCTCGAGCATCCACTGTCAAGATACCATTTCCTGTTTCCTCCTTGGGATGCTAGACACACCTGCAAGCAAAAGTCAAGTCTTAGGTACCCAAGCTTTCTTGGGTCCTTTTAGGTTAGTCAAAATGGTTCCTTTTGGAACCCATATTTTCTTTATAGTTGTGTTTGCAGATTTGTTAATAAGGCATGTGTATGATTTATGTCATATTCTACCATATTTGAAACAAGTAATATTTGTAGACTTGTTACTTGAATAATTTACATAAATATTCTTCAGAAATTTTTGTTTCTTCAAGGGGTTATAGCCAAGTCCAGCCTTATCATATACAGCTTTTTGATTATCAAGAATCATATTTAGTTTGTTTGAACTTAAGGTGAACTTATCTACTATAGGTTTCAGCTTGTTAATTTCATTCTTTAAGCTTTGATTTTCTTGAATCAAGATGGATTTTTCAATTGAAAGGTTTTCAGCTTGTTTCACTAAGGACTGATTTTTCAATTTCAGTTCTTTGTTTTTCATCCCTAGTTTCTTTAATTCATCAATTAAATCATAGAATGCTTCATGCAATTCTTCAAAAGTAAATTCACTAGGGGATTCAGAAGTTACCTCATTTTCGTGTGCCATAAGGCACAGGTTGGTTTGTTCTGTTGAGATTTCCTCATCGGAGCTTGAGTCATCACTCGCACTCCAAGTCGCCATCATTGCTTTCTTTTTGAACTTTTTGGGACCTTTCTTCAGTTGTGGACATTCGGATTTGAAATGTCCCGGCTTCTTGCACTCGTAGCATATAAGGGGTTGATCTTTCTCTTTCTCTTTGCTTTGTTCCCCTTTTGTGAATGACTTCTTTCTCATTCCCTGTTTCCTTTTTCTTAGAAACTTCTTAAATCTCCGGGTGATGAGTGCCATCTCTTCATCCTGTTCTTCAACTTCAGTGTCATCCGTTTCATCATCAGGCGAAGCTGTAGATTTGAGGGCAATGGTTCTTTTCTTTTTGACTTCATCCTCTTGATGTTGCTTCATGCTAAGTTCATGAGTCATCAAGGATCCAAGAAGCTCTTCTAGAGGTAGAGTGTTCAAGTCCTTTGCTTCTTGGATGGCAGTCACCTTGGCTTCCCAAGTTCTTGGCAATGACCTGAGAATCTTCCTTACAAGCTCACTGTTAGTATAAGATTTGCCAAGACTCTTCAAACCATTAATTATATCAGTAAAACGAGTAAACATAGCAGTTATGGACTCATCATGCTCCATTTTAAACAATTCATATTTATGCACAAGCATGTTTATTTTAGACTCTTTTACTTGATTTGTTCCCTCATGGGTTACTTCTAACCTATCCCATATTTCTTTAGCAGATGCACAAGTAGAAATGCGATTAAATTCATTTGCATCAAGTACACAATAAAGAACATTCATAGCTTTAGCATTTAATTGTGCCAATTTCTTATCAACCTCATCCCATTCTTTCTCGGGTTTGGTTGACTCCTCACCATCTATAATCTTGGTGAGTGTGTGAGGACCGTTCACTATGATACTCTACATATCATAGTCGAGTGCTTGTATGAATATCTTCATCCGAGCTTTCCAGTAGGTGTAATTAGACCCATTGAAAAGTGGAGGTCGGTTGGTAGATTGCCCCTCGGCTAGAGAAGTACCGACATGGGTTGCCATAGATCTTTGGCTCTTTGATTGTTAGATCAAAGAAGGGCTAGAGCACCGGGCTCTGATACCACTTGTTGCCCAACTATGCAACCCAAGAGGGGAGGGTGAATTGGGTTTTTAAAAAATTTAAGCTTAACTAATTACTTATGAAAAGTATTTGTTAAAAGCTTGATGAATGAGGAGAAAGACTTTAGTTCAAGATTAATTACCTAAAGCAAGAATGCAAGGATATAATAAAGAAATAAAGAGAAACAATAAAGCACACCACAAACACAAGGATTTATAGTGGTTCGGTGCCAACCTTGCACCTACATCCACTCCCTAAGCTCCTACTTGGGAATTCCAATCCACTATACTTGTATTCAACCCGAATACAAACGTCGGAAACTCCGACACTAGCTATCCCAAGCTAGTCCACTTATTTTTCGGATACAAGCCAACCCAAAATACTCCGATTTCAGGTTCGGATCAACCTTCCCTTGTTTTGGAAACCCTCCAAAAATAAGAACAATTACTCACAAAGAGTAAGACAGTTTAGAGCACAAATAAGTACAAGAATAGCTCCTTAAATGAGCGAATATAACATTAAATACACTTTACTCAAATGAAGAAGTCCCTTTTGGATTTTCTCAAGGTGGATGAAGAGTTGAATGAATGCTTGAGGAATAGGTGAACTTTGATTGAAGGCTTCTTGAAGGCTTTGAAAGAGCTCTTGATCAAGGTTGAAAAGTTGGCTTGAAAAACCCTCTCTTTGAATGCTCTTGAATGCCCTTTTGAACGCTCCTGCTTTTCTCTTTCAAAATCTCTCGTATGTCTCTTGTGTGTATTGTGTATCCCCTTGTATCTCTCGTGTATATTGTAGATCCCCTGTCTCTCTCGTATATATTGTGGATCCCCTATCTCTCTCGTGTATATTGTAGATCCCCTTTTTGTATTTCACCTTTTAAAACTTTTTATAGCTTTAAGAAACAAGGGAAAATATTTTAGGCAGAAAAAGAGCCGTTAGAGCATTTAACGTGAGCATTAAAGGCAATTAAAACGGACAAAAAACTAGCCGTTGCGGACAATTTCCGTCGTAGGGGTCGACTCATGAGTCGACTCATGCTTCAGGGGTCGACTCATGAGTCGACCTCTGTTGCAAAGACCAGAGATTTGGGTTTCTGGATATTTTGGTCCAAAACAGCAGAAGTCGACTCATGAGTCGACTCATGCCTTGTGGGTCGACTCATGAGTCGACTCACAGGTCGTGCCAAGCCAAAAAACCAGCGTGCCAAGGGAAATTTTAGCGTGCCAAGCAGCTCATTTTGTCATGAGTTGACTCATGAGTCGACTCATGCACTTCAAACATTCATAACTTCAGAAATATAAGTCCAAAAATAATGAAATTTTTATCAATAGATTACAAATCATTTGTTCTACCAAATGATACTATCAAATCAGAATTTTAGTAAAATTACAATTTTGCCCCTGAAGAGCATAAAGACTTTTTCAAATAAAAATATTTGTATCCCTCCAATCTGCTTTGTAATCATCGAAATCAATCTAGGAGCAACAGCTATAAATTGCCTGAAGTGACTTCTGACTGTCCCCAGTTGAAGTCATCGCAACACTTCTTTGGGAATCAGGGTATAAATTTGGCACTTCAATGTTCACTTCTATTGAACCAAACATGTGGAAGTTCCTTCCATGATCTGATCTCCTTTCACTTTTGGCCACTTATAGTGAATCAACCACACCATGAGTTATGAATAAAATGAAGGATACTTTTTCAGGAGAGCATAGTGTTGGGATATATCGATCGACCCCTTTTACGCCGACTCACCTTCGGGCCTGTCCGACCGACGCCCGACTCTACCGACCGCACCGACCGACGATTGCTGATAGTAGCTGCCGATATTATCCGACCGAAGGTGTGTCGATCGGGCAGACCCATTCTGTTCCCGACTAGTTGAGCGGCGGAGTCCAAATTACCGACTCACTATCGGACGGGGGTGGCAGCCGACGTCCGACTCTCGCAACGCGCCAGACCAGCCGACGGTGTCCCCGAATCTTCAGCCGACGTCCCGCAGTCAAATACCGATGTATGGTCGGTCAGCTCCCCCAAATATCGTACGATTGCTATGGGCTGCTGTCCTAACAAGGACATGCGACGTGGCCGCCCTGGGGGCATCGTCCTGCCAAGGATATAGGTCAGCCCCAGTGATTTGACAGCCCACGGTGACTTGTCAATCTGCGGCGACTCTGACAGCCTCTGACGATTTGATAACTCTCCGGTTGTCTGTGCCATTAATGGCGGGACCACACCGCATTCTACTATAAAATGGGGAAAGCAACAGTGTTGGTGGGGGGAGGAAGTTTTTTTAAGCTCCTGGACTCTCTCTCTCTCCCTAGCTCTCTCCCACTGAACCCATGATTCTTTTCTACTGTTGCCTAGTCTCCTCTCTGACTTGACCGTCGGAGGGTCCCCGCCGGAGGCATCTCCGGTCAGTGTGGACTTCTCTTGCAGGTGCTCGTTCCCGACGACCAGGCGATGAGGGGATTGGTCGCAACAGATTTGGCGTGCCAGGTAGGGGGGATCACGACCTCCACAGAGCTTGAAAAATCCTTTCGAGATGACAAGAACCAGGGCTCAGTGATCGAGAGCCACCGGATCGATGAGGCACTCTTTCCATCGGAAAGAGGCCTCTCCTCCACCCTCCATGGCTTAACCCAGCTCTCTGCATCCTGTGGTGACCACGGAGATGCAGATCGCGACGATCGTACGGCAGATGACTGTACTGACGGATGCAGTCAAAAGCCTTCAACAACAACCAATCCGGTTGTCGTACTCATCGACGGAGCAACCGGTAGTGCATCCGATGCCGTCCAGGAGCAGCCGCCGACGCCTCCGTCGGTCTCCGTCTCCTCCTCAGGAGCAGCCGTCTCAGCATTCCCACCGAGAAGGGAAGAGGCGGCCACGGCGTGACACCCACCGATCTCGGCATCTCTCTCCTTCTCAGCTGGAGCGAGTGAGAAAGGAGAAGTGACCGCGGACACCGTCTGCCTCCCTCTCAGATTCATCGGGAGATTCGACCCCTGCGGTCTCCCAACATCGATGGATCGACGACTACGAATGTAGGTTCGAAGAAATCGACCATCGACTTGCCCAGCTCCAGGTGGACGGACAGAAGTCTTCGAACGACGTCGACTTCCAAACCGCCCAACCTCTCTCTCGACTCATCCTCGACGAGCCGATTCCTAGTCGATTCAAGATGCCTCATGTGGAGCCTTACGACAGCTCCACCGACCCAGTTGACCATCTGGAGAGCTACAAGGCTCTCATGACGATCCAACGGGCAACCGATGCCCTCCTCTGCATCAGCTTCCCCGCCACACTTCGCAAAGCTGTCAGGGCCTGGTACTCCGGCCTCCACTCAGGAAGTATCCACTCCTTCGGACAGCTCGAGCATTCTTTCGTGGCCCATTTCAGCACCAGTCGGAAGCTGCCACGAACCTCAGACAGCCTTTTCTCTCTCAAGTAGAGAGAAAATGAGACACTCCGATACTTCGTGACGTGATTCAACACGGCCACGCTTGAGGTTCGGGACCTCAATGAAGATATGGGTATCTCAGCCATGAAAAGGAGGCTGAGAGAGTCCCGATTTACATACTCCTTGGACAAGATCCTCCCTCGGATATATGTCGAACTGCTGGAGTGCGCGTACAAATACATGCGTGCAGACGAAGGAGCTTCCGACCGACGCCTGACCGAGACCAAGGGCTCGAAGGAGAAGCGAAGGAAAGGTCGGGCTCCTGCCGAGCTTAGCGGACCCCCAACCGACAAACAGATCTCACCCCAGCAACAGAGCCTGAGATTGCTCCGACGATGGAGTCCGAGGCTGATGCATCGCAGGTATGACTCCTATACTCCTCTTTCTGCTCCTCGTGCACAGATTTTGATAGAGATCGAAGGAGAGAAATATCTGCGACAGCCTCTGCCTTTGAAGGCAAAGGGCCTCGACTGACGAAAATACTATCGATTTCATCGGGGCCACAGCCACAACACCGAACAGTGCATCCAACTCAAGGATGAAATTGAGGCCCTCATACGCCGAGGGTATCTCAAAAAATTTCGAAGGAGCCTGCCGACTCGACCCGTCTTCGATCGACGACCCCAACCGACTGAAGAGACAGCGAACAACCAACCCACGATCGGGATCATCAACATGATCTCCAAACGACTAGACCGGGGGACGACTGCTGGAGGGGAGTCGATGAAGAAGCTGTGCCAAGATGATGTAATTACTTTTACAGATGAAGATGCTCGGAGAATCCAAACTCCCCATGACGATGCTGTTGTTGTCTCGGCAATAATAGCAAATTATGATGTAAGAAGGATCCTTGTTGATAATGAAAGTTCGACTAATATTTTGGTCTACTCGACCTTCTCCCGAATGCGACTGTCGGCTGATCGACTCAAGAGAGTCTCTACACCCCTAGCAGGTTTTGTTGGAGATGCTGTCACGGTGGACGAAGAAATTACTCTTCCCGTGATAGCTGGAACCGAACCACGATAAAGCACCATCCACCTAACCTTTGCTGTCATCCAAGTACCTTCGGCCTACAATGTCATACTTGGAAGATCCGGACTAAACGCCCATAGAGCGATAGTCTCGACGTATCACCTGCTGGTTCAGTTTTCGATCAAAAATGGAGTCAGGGAGATACGCGGGGATCAACAGCTCGCTCGGCGATGCTTCCAAATTTCTACTCGAAGCAATGAATCGAAGGACTCCCTGACGGTCGACAAGTTAGACCAACGAGGAGAGGAAGAACAGGGCGAACTGGCCGAACAGCTGGTTTCCATCCCAATAGCAGAGAATCTCGAATGAGTGGTCTGGGTCGGATCCCAATTATCTGACCCTGAGCAACGACAGCTAATAGAGCTGTTGAAGGCCAATGCTGATGTATTCGCTTGGTCGGCAGTGGATATGTCCGGCATCCCTCCGGAGACGATGACTCACCGACTCAACATCGATCCTAGAATGAGGTCGGTGAGGTAAAAGAAGCGATCTTTTGCTCCCGAAAGACAGAAGGCCATCGACGAGAAAGTGAACAAGCTACTCGAGGCGGGCTTCATCAGAGAAACCACGTACCCTGACTGACTCGCCAACATTGTCATGGTGAAAAAAAGCCAATGGGAGGTGGAGGATCTGCATCGACTATACCGACCTGAATCGTGCCTGCCCGAAGGATAGCTTCCACTTTCAAAAATCGACCAGCTGGTAGACGTGACGTCCGACCATCGACTGCTCAGCTTCATGGACATCTTTGCCGGATACAATCAGATCCGGATGTCACCCGAAGATGAGGAGCACACAGCCTTCGTGACCGCTAAGGGCCTTTACTGCTACAGAGTAATGCCCTTCGGACTGAAAAATATCGGAGCCACCTACTAGCGACTCGTCAATAAGATCTTCAAAGATCAAATCAGGTGCAACATGGAGGTGTACGTGGACGACATGCTGGTGAAGAGCGCGCAGACTTCAGATCATGTCCAAGATCTTGAAGAAACTTTTTGCACTCTTCGACGACACTGGATGAGGCTGAATCCGACTAAGTGCGCCTTCGGGGTGATTTCGAAAAAGTTCCTCGAGTTTCTAGTTTCTCAACGAGGAATTGAGGTCAACCTTGAGAAGATAAAGGCGATCATCGACATGCGGCATCCGGACATCAAAAAGGAGGTACAGCAGCTTAACGGAAAGATCATCGTGCTCAGTCGATTCATCTCTCGGTCGGCTGAGAGATGCCTCCCGTTCTTCAAAACCCTGAGACAGGCGAAGGACTTCTCTTGGCCAGATGAGTGCCGGTGGGCCTTTGAAGATCTAAAGAGATATCTGGCCTCCCCACTGCTGCTTGTAAAGTCAGAAGTCGGAGAAACATTGTATCTCTACTTGGCAACCTCTCCAGAGGCGGTTAGCTCGGTGCTCGTCCGGGAGAACGAGAGCCGAATTCACCAGCCCATATACTACACCAGCAAAGTGCTCCACGAAGCTGAAGCTCGGTATTCAAAGGCAGAGAAAATGATATTCACCTTGATCGTGTCTGCACAATGACTCCGTCCGTATTTTCAAGCACACGCTATCGTGGTCCTCACCGACCAGCCCCTGAGGGCAATCTTGCATCGCCCCGACATATCAGGATGATGGATGAAATGGGCGGTGAAGCTGAGTGAGTTCGACATTCAGTACCAACCGCGATCTGCTTTGAAAGCCCAGGTTTTGACCGACTTTATTGCGGAGTGCCTGATAACTGACCAAGAATCGGAAGGCGGGAGCTCCAAAGAGGCTGCAACCTCTGAACGTGACCCCGGGTCTACCTGGGTATTGCACATCGACGGAGCTTCCAATGCTCGAGGGAGCAGGGTCGGGTTTCTGCTCACCAACTCGGAGGGAGTGGTTACCGAGTATGCCCTCCGATTCGACTTCAAAGCCTCCAATAAACAAGCCGAGTATGAAGCGCTCCTCACTGGCTTGAGAGTAGTGAAGGAGCTTGGGATCGATAGCCTCAGAGTCTTCTCCGACTCCCAGCTGATTGTGGGACAAGTCAAAGATGAATTCAAGGTGCAGGACCCGACCATGGTAAAATATTTTCAGAAGGTGAGAGATCTCGTGGCACACCTCAAGTATTTCGAGATCTCCCACATTCTCAGGTCGGAGAACGCTCGGGCAGACGCACTCTCCAGGCTTGCAACATCAGCCTATGATACTTTGGGCTGGACACTTGTGGAGAGTCTCGAGCAACCAAGCATCGACAGGGCCGAGGAGGTGCTGCAACTGATGACCGAGCCGAACTGGATGGATCCGATCATTCAGTATCTGACCAACGGAACCAGCCCTGAAGACCCTGCGAAAGCCAAATGACTCCGGTGGGTGGCCTCCCAATACGTAATGATGGACAGCTGACTCTACAAAAGGTCATTCTTCCTTCCCTTGCTGAGGTGCCTGAGACCGACTGACGCGGACTACGCGCTTAGAGAGGTGCATGAAGGGATCTGCGAAAATCACTTGGGAGACAAATCCTTGGCCTACAAGATCCTACGGCAGGGTTACTACTGGCCCACCATGAAAAAGAATGCGGCTGAGTTGGTTCGGAGGTGTGAGCCATGTCAGAGGTACGCTAACATACAACACCAACCCGCCAACCAGATCACTCCCATTGTCGTCCCGTGGCCCTTCTGTTGGAAATAGTGTCCCAAAACCAATCGTCAGCCTGTTGACGGTTGTGCTCATTTTTGTATATGTACATGAATTATGAATTAATAAAAAATATTTTGATATTTTTTCATCATAAAATATTTCACCTTCTAATGAACTCTTATGTTGTGGTGAAGTCTTTAGGACTATTTAGACTCGACAAAGGAGGATTTGTCATTTAGTCCTTAAATCTGTTCGCGATCAAATGATATATTGTTACCAAGGACGACAATGTTTATCAAACATAAGTTGTTGTGTGCCATATAGGTTGGTTGTCCTCTTAACCAATGAGTGTGGAGACACTGGTATGGCATATAGGTGAGATGTAAGGGTACATCTGTACTGAATGTGACCGACTCCGGAGCTATTTCTACTGTCAAGATTTGCTCCGATGGAATATGGGTATAAATATCCCTCCGACCTGAGACCGCCACAGTAACTTGTAAGCAACTCACTGCACTTAGACACTGGACTACCTGAATTTTTAATTCAGTAATGGAAGGCTGCTGGATGTTGTCAAGTACTTGACTTGTCAGTGCGTGTGTCAAGATGGGATTTACCACTCCAGTTTAGGAGCTGTGTACAGTCGTGTTTCAATTTAGCAAAACTTTGGCCAGGGTAGTCCTTGTGAGGAGTCACAGGACTGTTTGAGTTGAGCATAATTCGGATGATTTGATCAGGATTGACAGTTTAACCCTGAGTCATCCTAAACACAGGGGTCAAAAGGATGAATTATACAGTAACCATATTCATGTAGGTTCTGAGTGTTGCGATTGTGACTATTCGATCTATTCAGATATCAGATACCATTACTAGATGGTCACTTCGATTAATACAGAAATTGGTTCCTCTGCTACTAGCTTAGGTTCGAACCTGTGGGGTCACACACATTAGAGGTTCCTATCTGATCTGATGGATGGTGTAGAATCCTACATGTTTGAGACTCAGTGATCGAGAATCAGGATTCTCTGATCATGAGTTCCACACATTATGGGTACCAGGGTCAAGAGTCCCACTGGTTGGGACTTTTCGATCAGGGTTACATATCGATGAATTCTGATGCCCGATTGTCCATCGAATTTGGACTCAGTATTTATGAGAAGTTTAATTAGTGATTTGATCGCTAATTAACTTAATTTGATTGAGTAATTATTTTTGGATTAAGTCCAATTGAATTGGATTCAGTTGGGTTTGACCCGATTAGGTTAAGAGTTGACCTAATCGTCGAGATGGTTTGGTCCCTGATTTGATCAGGGGTTGGACTTAGTCAATTCCTGATTTGATTAAGATTTTATTGAGCCTAATTAAGCCTAATTAAGTTAGATTTAAATTAGTCTAATTGGACCTAACTTATTTGGTTCAATTAGGTTGGTTTAAATAATTAAACCACCTTGACCCAATCTCCATACGCCACCTCACTTCCATTGCATCCATTTGAATTCATGAGAAGGAACTTCTCATGAATTTTTTTCTCATGCCAAGCCCTCTCCATGCCCCACTTTAATGTGCCATATGAATGGATAAGGATGATTGGTTGGCCATTCAAATTCAAAATAAAATTTGAATTTGAATGGGCAATCAATCTTTGCACCTTATCCCTTTTTTTATGCCCCATTTATTACATGAGAAAAGATTTCTCATGAAATCACTCCATGTACAATTTAAACCATGCCTCACATCTTTAGTGGATAAGAGATGAGTTGGTGTCCATTTGAATTCAAAATTTGATTTGAATTCAAATGTGCAATTACTCATCTTTATCCTTTCTTTTGGATAAGACGTTTGACGTGGTTATAAAAGGAGAAGAAGAGTGGGGCGTGCAAGAAGAGATTTTTTGAAAAAAAATTTTGGGACGTGAGAAGTCTTGTGCATGAGAAGGAAGTTCATATCCTTCCAAGAAAAAAAGAAAGAAAAGAAAGAAAAGTGGGTGCAAGGTTTTCGGTGAGTTTCCTAGAGTTTTAGCCTGGGGTTCGGGAAGAGAGAAAGTGAGCTACGAGTGTCGTGAGCCCACAAAATCTCAGAAAGATCTTCAACATCCTCTTAAGTATGTCTGTTGATGATCTGAAGCATCCAAAGAATTGACAGACATCGATCGAAGGAGTTCGATCAGCATCGACCGTCAAAAGAGCTCTACAACGAGCTAGCACTCATGAGGAGTCGATCAGACCAGAAGCTTCATGTGGACGATCCGCAAAGGCCAGATATATTGTGTGGCTGCGTCGTAATGATCAGACTCTCCCGACGATAATCAGATTGCGGCGATCTACTACCCGCACAAAGATATTGTGTTCTGAACACATTACAATAAAGTATTTATTATTCAAATTTGAATTTCAAATTTAAATGCATGCATACTATATATCATATTTAGATCCTAGTGTAGGATAAATTTATATTAATTAATTAGATTAATTAATATTTTTTTACTGTAAAATCATAATTTTTAAAAAAATTAAAATTACCATTTTACCCCTGCACTAAATTTTCCCATAAAATGGTATCAAAGCGGGTTCTTAGATATGATATATATATTTGCATGCATAGATTAAGTTATAATCTAAAAGTTTAAATTTAAAATTTAAAATTTAAAATTTAAAATTTAAATTTTGAAAATTGTTCGAAATTCAAAATTCAAAATTTTGAAATTCAAAATTTGAATTTTGAATTTTGAAATTTGAAATTCGAAATTCAAAATTTAAAAATTTAAAATTTAAAATTTAAAATTTAAAATTTGGTTGAAATTTCAAATTTGAAATTCAAATTTTAAAATTTAAAATTTGAAATTTAAAATTTAAAATTTAAAATTTTAAAAATTTGAAATTTGTTTGAAATTTGAAATTCAAATTTTAAAATTTGAAATTTAAAATTTAAATTTTGAAATTGATATATTTAGATATACTTGATCCAAGTAGCAAGTAATCGAATTGGGTTGGTTGTCATGGCCGTCCGGTCATAGGAGAAAAGTAGGGTTTAAAGGTCCTCTCCTCCCATTCGATGGGGTCTCCTATGGCGGTAGGGGTGCCGCTGCAATTATATCCCATACAGATGAAGCAGCGAAAAAAATTAATTGTAAAGGTTCAATTATAAAATTTATCATGAATGTGTTAGATTAGATCTAAAAAAATATTTATGATTTATTTTGATTGAGTTATTTTCTGTTATGTAATTAGCAATAGGATTGCTATTTATGAAATATGCTGATCTATTTATGAAATGAGTCAACATATTTGGTGAATAGAAAATAAAACCTTTCAAATTTAAAAATTATTTTCGAAATGCCAAACCCTGACCCATCAGTCCAAATACTTAATTAAAAGAATTAAGTGTTGTCTAGTAGGTCTAGAATTGTGAATTAAGACCTAAGATAATTACATAAACTTGTGGGTCAATGGGTTAGATAAATTAGGTCCATAATTGGGTTAGACCTAAGGTTAGCTTAAAGAAATGGACTAAATTAGAGTAATTGGTCAAATCTAATCAAAAATTGAATTAGATTAGGTCAAAGATACTCTAGACTCAACTCCAATAGTTGTAGTTGAATGGGTCCATGTCTTTAACTAGACCAAGATGGACTTAATTCATGGCTACGCGGTAGAACCCTATTTACTAAGTTGATCAAATTAAAACTAATGAACCGATTGGTGTCTAAGGTAAGTTTGGCAGTTTGACCAGTGGTTTTTAAGCGGGAGCTACTCACAGTGATTTGATCTCTGATGAGTTAATGGCTTATCCCCACCACTGATCTCACTTACCTGGCCAACCTGGTGAATTAGGTTTTGATTTGATCACTTGGTGATTATCGCTCACCCATGTCATTAGGTAAATCAGTTTGATTGATTTAGGTGCTCCTAATGCCAGTTTTAAGTAAATCCTTTTTAATCTGACTTGGTGAAGTCAGTGGGAGGATTGAAATTGGCTGGATATTTTCTTCTCATCTATCCTTTAATAAAATTCTCAAAAATTATTAGGTCCCTAAAAATGATTAAGTTATATTGATAACTAAGTCATAGCCTCCCATTAAGTGAGTGATAATGAGTCCATTAGTTTAATAATCATTGGAGGCCCAAAGGCCTGGTGCTTATTGACTAATGGAATTATCATTCATAATATGATAATTTGGTTTAAGTCTTTCTGATGGTGGTCAGGTTGGCCGGCCAAAGTAGGGCCTGATCATTTATTGATCCGATTCACCAAATCAAATCATGTTAATGGTTGGACCTAACCAGATCTTTTCAGTGGAGGCCAAAGCCTACTGATTAGGTTCTGGGGCAAAATCAATTACTAGAAGTTGTTTAGAGAAACAACTGGTTATGAACCTACCCATAGATGCATATGGGTTGACCAACCAAAGTTGGGCTCGTGTGTAGTTTGTGTGGATTCTAGTACCCACTAAGGAATTAAAGTAATTTCTCGAATTGGAGGTTGAGGCTACCAGTTCGTAAAAATACTGGGAGAAACTTTAGACTAAAGTCCAAGTCTTTAGTATTTATAATTTATGTACTAATAGAGGTCTGGTTTTCCTTTATGCAGCTATGGCCACTGTTGCCCAGCTATGCAACCCAAGAGGGGGGGTGAATTGGGTTTCTAAAAATTTTAAGCCCAACAAATAACTTATGAAGAACAAAACAATGGCTTTAAATCAATATTAATTACCTAAAGTAGTATTGCAAGGATATAATAAAGAAATAAGATAAAGCGATAAAGCACACCACAAACACAAGGATTTATAGTGGTTCGGTGCTAACCTTGCACCTACATCCACTCCCCAAGATCCCACTTGGGAATTTTAATCCACTATCCTTTGTATTCAATCCGAATACAAAACGTCGGAAACTCCGACACTAGCTATCCCAAGCTAGAATACAAGACGTCGGAAACTCCGACCCTAGCTATCCCAAGCTAGAACACTTATTTTTCGGGTACAAGCAAACCCAAAACACTCCGATTTCAGGTTCGGATCAACCTTTCCTTGTTTTGGAAATCCTCCAAAAACAAGAGCAAAAACTCACAAAGAATAAGAATATTTAGAGCACAGATGAATACAATAACAGCTCCTTAAATGAGCAAATATAACAATAAAAGCTTTACTCAAATGAAGAACCCCTTTTTCAGATTTTCTCAAGATGAATGAACGGTTGAACGCTTGAGAAGAGGTTGATTGTTGATTGAAGATCTCTTGAAAGCTTTGAACAATCTCTAGATCAAGGTTGAAAACAATCGACTTGAAAGATTCTCTCTTTGAATGCTCTTGCTTTTCTTTTTCACAAACTCTCTTGAATATTGTGGATCCTCTCTCTTCTTCTTGAATATTTCGTTGATCTCAGATTTTGGATCCTCTCTTCTCTTTTGATCTCATGTTTGATCTCCCGATTTCCACACTTTTTCTTTGCAATTTGATCTGCTATTTAATCTGCAATTTCCTTTCACCATTTTAAGCATTTTATGGCATTAGTAGCAAGAGAAAACAATTTAGGCAGATAAAGAGCCGTTAGAGGATTTTTAGGAAGCATAAATGGCAATTAAAATGGGCAAAAAAATAGCCGTTGCTGACATTTTCCATCGCAGGGGTCGACTCATGAGTCGACTCATGCTTCAGGGGTCGACTCATGAGTCGACCTCTGTTGCAAAAACCAGAGAATGCTTTTCTGGAATTTCTTGGCTCAAATTAGCAGGGGTCGACTCATGAGTCGACTCATGCCTTGTGGGTCGACTCATGAGTCGACTCACAGGTCGTGCCAAGCCAGAAAACTAGCGTGCCAAGGAGAATTTTTGCGTGCCAATCAGCTCACAGTGCCATGAGTTGACTCATGAGTCGACTCATGCACTTCAAACCTTCATAACTTCAAAAATATAAGTCCAAACACAATAAAATTTTCACCAATAGATTTCAAATCATTTGTTCTACCAAATGGTACTATCAAATCAGAATTTTAGTGAAATTACGATTTTGCCCTTGAAGAGCATAAGGACTTTTTCATTTTAAAATATTGTATCCCTTCAATCTGTTTTGTAATCATCAAAATCAATCTAGGAGCAACAATCTCCCCCTTTTTGATGATGACAAAACATATGAACAAAAATATTTATGTTAAAGCATTAATTTCAAAAGAATCCATTATAGGTGTATATGCTTGAAAAGAGTATGATTCTTTTGGCATGTAATATAAATGCAAAAATAGTTTGTCCATTTTCTTTAAGATTTGAAAAGGGTATTAGATTATTTTGAGTTCAAGATATATCAGAGCAAGAGAAGATAAATAACTTTTTCTATGTATCAGAGCAAAAATAATTTTTACAATGATATCAGAAAAGATTTTATAATATATCAGAGCAAGAAAATTTTTAATGTATCAGAGAAAATTTCATACAGTATCAGAGCAAGTGTCAGAGAAAATTTCACACTGTATCAGAGCAAATGTTATAATATATCAGAGAAACTTTCTCACTATATCAGATCAAAAATTTATCAGAGAAACCTTCACACTGTATCGGATTAAATTTTATCATGTATCAGAGCAAGAAATTGTAGAATGTATCAGAGTAAAACAAATTTCTTAAGATGTATCAAGGTGAGTAAAATTTCAAAAGATGTATCAGAGCAAGTTTGAATTTTGAAATATATCAGAGCATATATAACAAAAATACTTATTTGCATTGTATTTATGATTTTGCTTCTGATGGATGACCCTTTTTTTTTAAGTTCTGTCTGATACCAAATTTCGATACCAAATTTCTCAAAGTTTTGTTTAATCTTTCAATCCTTGTTTTTTTAATTTCTCCAATATTTGTTTCCCAATATATATATTTTTAATCTTTCAATTTTTGTTTAATTTCTCAAGTTTGGTTTAATCTTTCAATTTTCTTTAATTTCTCCAATATTTGTTTTAATTTCTTCAATCTTTGTTTTTGTTTAATTTCTCCCCCTTTTTCTCATAATTTAGGATTTTACTTTTTGTTTAATTTCTCCCCCTTTTTCTCATAATTTAGGATTTTGCTTTTTGTCTAATTTCAATTTTTGTTTTTGTTAAATTTCTCTCCCTTTTTTACATCATCAAACATAGTTAACTCTTTCTTTTTTTTTTGAAAAATTCTTTAATTTCTTCTTCTTTAGAGTTTTTCACAGATGTTTGCTCCCCCTTAATATAGCAATTATCAACAGCAAACAACAACAAGGAGAAGATAATATTTCAACAGATGTATCAGAGATTGAAATATAACCAAAATATAATCATTACAAAGATATAGGTAAAAGATGATTTCATTAATATCATAATTGTTTCAATACATAAAATTCAACCAGCTAAATGTCAATACATGGCCCCAAGGAATAGATCCTAGAACAAGATACTAACTCCTAGAACCTAGTAAAGATCAAGATAAGTCAATGATCAAGACAAATCATGGATCGGAGTCATCAGATATGGTATGAGAAGATGATGGATCAGAAGTGCGTCCTCTACCCCGTCTGCCTCTGCCACGAGTAGGAGAACGAGATGAACTGGGAGGCTGAGAATGCTGAGATACTAGGGCTGATACCATGAGTCTGATAGAATCAAGTACGTTCAGTGCTCTTGAAACAGATTGAAGTAGAGCAGTGAACTGGGTGGTAGCATGCTCACTCGATCCACGGATCTCTTTCCTCAGTAGCTCATATCCACCTTCTAGTGCTCCTCTGAGCCTTCCAGCCTCTGCAGTGAGGTCTGTGACCTCAATAGTAGACTCCTGTGGCTGGGGATGGGCCAATGCAAGAACTTGCCCCTGCAAGTCAAGAACTCTGCCAGTAAGTCTCCAGACTGTATCCTCAAGCTGCT
Organism: Elaeis guineensis; assembly: GCF_000442705.2. Lineage (NCBI taxonomy): Eukaryota > Viridiplantae > Streptophyta > Magnoliopsida > Arecales > Arecaceae > Elaeis > Elaeis guineensis. The sequence continues at coordinate 164,211,322 of NC_025993.2, read as the reverse complement.
GTATCCTGACGGACTGATCTGAAATCATCTGAAATACAGTGGAGATGTGGGGAGTAATGGTCTGATCAGTAGAAGTAGCTCCAGGTGCAAAAAAAGTACTACTCCACTGGCTAGACAGCAAAGAAGCCACACGCTGAGATATATGCTCGATCTGATCATCAGCCAGTCTGAACTCTGAATGAGGTGCTCTGCTCTCTGGCTGATACACTGGTGTGGGCATCCTAGTAAACTCAGAAGGGCCAGCCTCTATATCAGGAATGAACTGTGTATCTGGTGATGCTGCCCTGAAATCATGTATAGGAGAAGATGGACCTTCTTCTTCTACTCTTCCTTCAGTTCTGTCTTCAGCCCTTTCCTCAGTTCTCTCCTCAGCTCTTTCTTCAGAGCCCTTGATCCAACCACCAACAGTCTTTGTAATTCCCATTCGGTGCAGGCTGTGTTGGTTGAAAGTGTCCACATGTGAGAGCTTGGTAGGTGTCTCCCCCTCACAGCTAACTCCAAACCTCCTAAATACTCTAGTAAGGGCCATACCATAAGGCAAGTGTGCCTTGGATCTGTTCAAAGTTTCTCTCATGGCCTCTATCATAAGTGCAGGGAGGTTTAGGGGGGTCTGAGTGATGATATGAAACATGACACATACATCTCTGCCAGATAGTAAGTCATGTCTACCACTCCTAGGAAAGAATAGTTTTGTCACAATCTGATGCAGGACCCTCATCTCAATGGACAGTAGCTTTGCTTCCAATCTGTTTAAACTTCCTGAAAAATCTTCTCCTAAGATAATTCTGATCCCTTCTTCTTTAATTGGGAGTTCCATATATGAGTATCCTTCACTAGGCAACTGAAGTATCTCTCCCAATATCCTAGAATCCAAACAGATGTCAATCTCCTTTACAGTTGAAGTCACAGACCCGTTTCCATAATTTAGGTTCTGGTAGAACTCTCTGACTAGATCAACATAGGTGACTTCCTTAAGAGAGCAATAAAGTTTCCATCCTTGATTTTTGATCTTGGTAGCAAAAGTAAAGCCTTCTTTCTCAAAGAACCGAAAATCTATATTTTTCCCGGTTTCTACTTTTCTATCAGAAAGAAGATTTACACTGGGGCTTATGGAGGATTGAGAGGGACCTTGAGCAGGTACTGAAACTGGATTGGGAACAGTGGAAGACTGAGCATGCCTTTTCTTTCGGACAATTTTCTCAGGCTCTCGGATTGATTTTCTCCTTTGGGGAAGTTTCATCTTTGGAGCCATATCCAATAAAGTAGCAGACAAGAAGACTTGAATTCAGTGGAGGAGGGATCACAAAAGAGTAAAGAAGAATTTTGGTGGAGAAAAGAAGTGGATTTTGAATGAACGGTGAAGTTCTAGGGCATGTTCCACCCGTGCCTATCACTGCGAGAAAGCACAGAAAAGTTCTTTTCAAGGAGGCGATTTTTGGTGGAGAGAAGGAGGGAGAATTGCCTCAGAATTGATCCTTGGATTTGGAGCAAAAAGAGTTGGAGAGGATGGCTTTCGGAAGGAAGACGACGAGAAGATGAGTCATCTCATAAACAGGGTTTCCCGTTTTAAAAACAATGAACCCGATGGAAGTTGGTGGGATTTACAAGTTTGCCATTGAGTCGACTCATGGGGGTCGACTCATGAAGTTCAGAAAATCAGAAAAAATGCAAATAAATTTCAAAAAAATTCAAAATTTTGGGAGAAGGAATTTTGCTCAATGATAAGTTTTTAGAGTGATAAAATTGAGCTTTTGGAACCAGGATAGTTGTTGGAAATTGAGCTCTAAGAATATTTGATAATAATTAAGAGAAGTTTAGGCAAATGGATCTAGAATTCCTAGATTTCTCCTAATTTCACAGAATCTATCCTCACTAAGGGCCTTTGTAAAGATATCGGCTAATTGATTTTCAGTGCAAACATATTCAAGAATTATATTTTTATTTTGAACATGTTCTCTTATAAAATGATGTCTTATTTCAATATGTTTAGATCTTGAGTATTGTATTGGATTTTTAGATAGATTTATGACACTTGTATTGTCACATTTTATTGGAGTTTCATTAAGTTTGATTTCAAAATCTTCGAGTTGTTGCTTAATCCACAAGATTTGAGCACAACAACTTCCGGCTGCAATGTATTCGGCCTCAGCCGTAGACAGTGCCACCGAATTTTGTTTCTTGCTAAACCATGAGATTAGGTTAACTCCAAGAAATTGGCAAGTTCCACTTGTGCTTTTTCTATCTAATTTACATCCAGCAAAATCAGCATCAGAATATCCTAACAAATTAATTTGTGAGTCCTTAGAGTACCATAACCCTATAGTTTGTGTACCATTTAAGTATCTAAGGATTCTTTTAACAGCATTCAAATGAGATTCCTTAGGATTAGATTGATATCTTGCACATAAGCAAACACTAAACATGATATCAGGCCTACTTGCAGTTAGATATAATAATGAGCCAATCATACCTCTGTAGTATTTTAAGTCTACGCTTTTACCTTCATCATCCTTGTCAAGCTTACTTGAGGGACTCATTGGTGTGCCAATAGGTTTGCAGTTTCCATTCCAAATCTTTTGAGTAGTTCCTTGGTGTACTTGCTTTGGGTGATGGAGATTCCTCTTTTGATTGTTTGATTTGGAGTCCGAGAAAGAAAGTGAGTTCTCCCATCATGCTCATCTCGAACTCTCCCTGCATAAGCTTAGCAAAGTCTTGACAAAGGGATTCATTAGTAGACCCAAAAATTATGTCATCAACATAAATTTGTATAATTAGCATATCATTTTGGTTTCTTCTAATAAATAGGGTTGTGTCTACATTGCCTCTTGAGAAACCATTATTTAGTAGAAATTTGCTTAGCCTTTCATACCATGCTCTAGGTGCTTGTTTTAGACCATATAAAGCTTTATTTAATCTAAAGACATGATTGGGAAAAGCATGATTTTCAAATTCAGGGGTTGTTCTACATATACTTCTTCAGAAATATATCCATTTAAAAATGCACTTTTAACATCCATTTGAAATAGTTTGAATTTCATAAAGCAAGCATAAGCAAGTAGAAGTCTAATGGCTTCTAATCTAGCAACAGGTGCAAAGGTTTCATCAAAATCAATTCCTTCTTCTTGATTATATCCCTTAGCAACCAGTCTTGCTTTATTTCTAATTACATTTCCATGCTCATCTAATTTGTTTCTAAAGACCCATTTTGTGCCAATTATTGAATAATCTTTAGGTCTTTTACTAAGGTCCAAACATTATTTCTTTCAAATTGATTAAGTTCCTCTTGCATAGCATTAATCCAGTTATGATCATTTTCAGCCTCTTCAAAAGTTTTAGGTTCAAGTTGAGATACGAAAGCACAATGATTAAGTACATCTCTAAGTGAAGAACGTGTTTTTACCCCATGCATAGGATCACCATAATTAATTCCTTAGGGTGGTTGTGAACATACCTCCATTCCTTGGGTAAGTCATTTGTACCTTGAGGTTGTTCTTGAATTTCTTCACCTTTCTCATTTTGTTCATCTTCTTGATCCTTGTCTTCTGGAGTTGCTGAATCTTTCAGAGTGATCTCCTTCATACCTTCTATTAGTGGATCTGCATCATCAACACCCTCATTCTTCCTTGAAGGAGGATCGTTAGATTCATCAAAGACAACATGTATGGACTCTCAACTACTAAGTTCTTTTGTTGAACACTCTAAATGCTTTACTAGTGGAGGAGTAACCTAGAAGGATTGCTTCATCTGATTTTGCATCAAATTTACCAAGTTTTTCTTTCATTATTTAATACAAAACATCGGCAACCAAAAATATGAAAATATGCAATATTTGGTTTTCTTCCTTTCCAAAGTTCATAGGGGGTTTTCTTTAAAAATTGTCTAATTAAAGCACGATTTAAAATGTAACATGCTGTGTTAATAGCTTCCTCCAAAAATATCTTGGAAGGTTGCTTTCACAAAGCATGGTACGGGCCATTTCTTCTAAGGTTCTATTTTTTCTTTCAACTACCCCATTCTGTTGGGGTGTCCTAGGAGCAGAGAAGTTATGGCTAATTCCTTTTCATCACAAAAATTTTCAAAGTCATGATTTTCAAATTCTGTTCCATGATCACTTCTAATATTTTGAATTGAAAACCCTTTTTCATTAGTGACTTTTCGATGAAATTTAGTGAAAATTTGAAAAGTTTCATTTTTGTGAGCTAAAAAGAAAACCCAAGTAAAACGAGAGTAATCATCATTATTACAAATCCATATCGTTTTCCTCCTAGACTAGTGGTTTTAGTTGGTCCAAATAAATCCATATGTAAGAGCTCTAAAGGTCTAGAAGTTGAAATAGTTTTTGGATTTAAATGAAACTCTAGTTTGTTTGCCTAATTGGCATGCATCACAAATTCTATCCTTTTCAAAATTCAGTTTTGGCAAACCGAGAACTAAATCCTTTTTAATTAATTTTGAAAGAGAATGCATGCTAATATGTGCAAGTCTACGATGCCACAGCCAACTAGTCTCATTTATTTTAGCACTTAAGGAAACTAGGCATTGCATGTCTAATTTAGTTAAATCATTCAAGTCTACCATATAAACATTGCCATGCCTATGTCCTATAAATTTAATGCCATCGTTAATAGGACTTGTCACAATGCAAACAGATGATTCAAAATTACTTTATATCCTTTATCACAGAATTGACTAATGCTAAGTAAGTTATGCTTTAAACCTTTAACTAGTAAAACATTCTCAATGTATTTGGAGGGAGTGATACCAATGTTACCTATCCCGATGATCTTTCCTTTGCCATTATCTCTAAAGGTGACCATCCCTCCATCCTTAGCATCAAGCGTGATGAATTATGATTCATCACCAGTCATGTGTCTCGAGCATCCGCTGTCAAGATACCATTTCCTGTTTCCTTCTTGGGATGCTAGACACACCTGTAAGCACAGATCAAGTTTCTGTCTTAGGTACCCAAGCTTTCTTGGGTCCTTTCAGGTTAGTCAGAATGGTTCCTTTTGGAATCCATATTTTCTTTGTGTTTGCATATTTGTTAATAAGACATGTGTATGATTTATGTCCTATTCTTCCACATTTAAAACAAGTAATATTTGTAGACTTTTTGCTTGAATAATTTGCATAAATATCCTTCAGAAATTTTTATTTCTTTAGGGGTTTATAACCAAGTCCAGCCTTATCATATATAGCTTTCTGATTTTCAAGGATCATATTTAGTTTGTTTGAACTTAAGGTGAACTTATCTACTATAGATTTCAGCTTGTTCATTTCATCCTTTAAGTTTTGATTTTCTTGAATCAAGGTGAATTTTTCAATTGAAAGATTTTCAGCTTGTTTCACTAAGGACTGATTTTCCAATTTCAGCTCTTTGTTTTTCTTCCCTAGTTTCTTTAATTCATCAATTGAATCATAGAATGCTTCATGCAATTCTTCAAAAGTAAATTCACTAGTGGATTCAGAAGTTACCTCATTTTCATGTGCCATCAGGCACAGATTGGCTTGTTCTGTTGAGGTTTCCTCGTCGGAGCTTGAGTCATCACTCGCACTCCAGGTCGCCATCATTGCCTTCTTTTTGAACTTCTTTGGACCTTTCTTCAATTATGGACATTCGGATCTGAAATGTCCTGGCTTCTTGCACTCGTAGCATATAGGGGTTTGATCTTTCTCCTTTTCTTTGCTTTGATCCCTTTTGTGAATTTCTTTCTCATCCCCTGTTTCCTTTTTCTTAGAAACTTCTTAAATTTTCGGGTGATGAGAGCCATCTCCTCATCCTGATCTTCATCTTCAGAGTCATCGTTTCATAATCAGGTGAAGTTGTGGATTTGAGGGCAATGGTTCTTTTTTTTTTGACTTCATCCTCTTGATGTTGCATCATGCTAAGTTCATGAGTCATCAAGGATCCAAGAAGCTCTTCTAGAGGTAGAGTGTTCAAGTCCTTTGCTTCTTGGATGGCAGTCACCTTGGCTTCCCAAGTTCTTGGCAGTGACCTGAGAATCTTCCTTACAAGTTCACTGTTAGTATAAGATTTGCCAAGACTCTTTAAACCATTGATTATATCAGTAAAACGAGTAAACATAGCAGTTATGGACTCATCATGCTCTATTTTGAACAATTCATATTTATGTACAAGCATGTTTATTTTAGACTCTTTTACTTGATTTGTTCCCTCATGGGTGACTTCTAACCTATTCCATATTTCTTTAGCAGATGCACAAGTAGAAATGCGATTAAATTTACTAGCATCTAGTGCACAATAAAGAACATTCATGGCTTTGGCATTTAATTGTGCCAATTTCTTGTCAACCTCATCCCATTCTTTCTCGGGTTTGGTTGACTCCTCACCATCTATAATCTTGGTGGGTGTGTGAGGACCATTCACTATGATACTCCACATATCATAGTCGAGTGCTTGTATGAAAATCTTCATCCGAGCTTTCCAATAGGTGTAATTAGACCCATTGAAAAGTGGAGGTCGGTTTGTTGATTGCCCCTCGGCTAGAGAAGTTCCAACATGGGTTGCCATAGATCTTTGGCTCTTTGATTGTTAGATCAAAGAAGGGCTAGAGCACCGGCTCTGATACCACTTGTTGCCCAGCTATGCAACCCAAGAGGGGGGGTGAATTGGGTTTCTAAAAATTTTAAGCCCAACAGATAACTTATGAAGAACAAAACAATGGCTTTAAATCAATATTAATTAACTAAAGCAGTATTGCAAGGATATAATAAAGAAATAAGATAAAGCGATAAAGCATACCACAAACACAAGGATTTATAGTGGTTCGGTGCTAACCTTGTACCTACATCCACTCCCCAAGATCTCACTTGGGAATTTTAATCCACTATCCTTTGTATTCAACCCGAATACAAAACGTCGGAAACTCCGACACTAGCTATCCCAAGCTAGAACACAAGACGTCGGAAACTCCGACACTAGCTATCCCAGCTGATACAGACGTCGGAAACTCCGACACTAGCTATCCCAAGCTAGATCACTTGTTTTCCGGGTACAAGTAAACCCAAAACACTCCGATTTCAGGTTCGGATCAACCTTTCCTTGTTTTGGAAATCCTCCAAAAATAAGAACAAAAACTCACAAAGAGTTAGAAAATTTAGAGCACAGATTAATACAATAACAGCTCCTTAAATGAGCAAATATAACAATAAAAGCTTTACTCAAATGAAGAACCCCTTTTTCAGATTTTCTCAAAGTGGATGAACGCTTGAATGCTTGAGAAGAGGTTGATTGTTGATTGAAGATCTCTTGAAAGCTTTGAACGATCTCTAGATCAAGGTTGAAACAATAGGCGTGAAGAATTTTCTCCTTGAAAGATCTTGCTTTTCTCTTTCACAATCTCTCTGGTATATTGTGGATCCTCTCTCTTTTTCTTTTTGGATTTTTCGTTGATCTCAGGCTTTTTCGTGCAGATTTTGGATCCTCTCTTCTGTTCTTCTTTTTTTTTGATTTCACGTTTGATCCGCTATTTAATCTGCAATTTCTTTCACCATTTTAAGCATTTTGTAGCATTAGAAGTAAGAGAAAACAATTTAGGTAGATAAAGAGCTGTTAGAGGATTTTTAGGAAGCATAAATGGCAATTAAAATGGACAAAAAAATAGCCGTTGCTGACATTTTCCATCGCAGGGGTCGACTCATGAGTCGACTCATGCTTCAGGGGTCGACTCATGAGTCGACCTCTGTTGCAAAAACCAGAGAATGCGTTTCTGGAAATTCTTGGCTCAAATTAGCAGGGGTCGACTCATGAGTCGACTCATGCCTTGTGGGTCGACTCATGAGTCGACTCACAGGTCGTGCCAAGCCAGAAAACTAGCGTGCCAAGGAGAATTTTTGCGTGCCAATCAGCTCATAGTGCCATGAGTTGACTCATGAGTCGACTCATGCACTTCAAACCTTCATAACTTCAAAAATATAAGTCCAAACACAATGAAAATTTCACCAATAGATTTCAAATCATTTATTCTACCAAATGGTACTATCAAATCAGGATTTTGTGAAATTATGATTTTGCCCTTAAAGAGCATAAGGACTTTTTCATTTTAAAATTATTTGTATCCCTTCAATCTGCTTTGTAATCATCAAAATCAATCTAGGAGCAACATTATGAAAAAAGTATTCTATAAGTATGCGGCGGTTGCCATGACCCTCGATTCAAATCTCGGGTCGGGGGCGTGACACCATCAATTCAAGATTTTTGGTGGCCACTGCCCAAGAGATAAAAGGGAGGAGTGTTGTTTTAGATCACCCTCCACTGATCTCCCATCGATCGGCCAATCATTGGCACACCCATCACAAAATCACGGATGGCCTTGGGGTAGGGCGGTGCTCCTCTGATTTGGTTTTTTGGTGGCTGCCGGTCGAGTTTAGGTGGGGAAAACAACCAACTTGGCCTCTCTTTCTCCATTGATCTTCCATGTTACCATCAGTACATCAATGGTCTGGAGAAAGCCACTGGTGGTTGGGGTCGACCGATGATCCACCGATAGAGAATCATCGAGGGGGTGTTGGCCATGGCATTTGGCACCCTTCTATTATGATAGGGAAAAGAGAAGAAAGGAGGAAGAAAAGAGAAATAATTTGGATTTTGGATTCCAATTCAAAATCCGAAACCTGATTGGGCCTAGTTAATTAAAAGGAGAATCTTGCAATTAAACCCCTAATAAAGTAATTTATTATATAAAGGTCCTTTGGTAATTGCATTATGATCTCTATAATAAAGTTTATTACATAAAGAACCCCTAGATTATTATTATGTCTCGGTAATAAAGTTTATTACATAAAGATCCTCTGATAATTATGATAAGATCCCTTTCATATAGTTTTTGTTGGTGCAGAATTCCGTCGAAGCCAGAGTTGAGATGACCGCGATCGCCGTCGGGACCTGCAAGAAAAGTTTAAATCAAAGTTGGGGGTGCTCCGGCAAGACCCTCCGATGCTCAAGTCAGTACTCTGCTTCAATAGAAATAGAGTGCTCGAATAAAAATTTTAGCAGAATTTCGAGACAGAGTTTAGAGCTTAGAGAAGAACGTATCTGGGGGTCCCTTTTTATAGACGGAGAGCGTAACTGATTGACAGCGACGTCTGTAACCGCCTGGTAGTGGGCCGTTCAGAGCCGCGCGGAGTTTGTTACGAAGAGTAGTGGTGTTAGGGGTCGTTCAGGGCCATGTGGAGTTTGTTACGGAGGGTGGAGTGGTGTCCGTTGTCGCGACTTGCCAGAGAGTGGTAGAGCCCAGAGAGTGGAGTGGTGTCCATTGTCGCGACTTGCCAGAGAGTGGTGGAGCCATGCGGAATCCGTTGCAGAGAGTGGAGTAGGGTAGTGGCCATTGTCGTGACTTGTCAGAGAGTTTGGATCTGTCGGCTGGGATGTCTGATGGAGCGGAATGGCTCTCTATCTCATCGATCTAGGAGAAGCTCAGATGTTTTTGAGGTTGTTGACGAGTCTACTGTTGTCAGATGCCTCGGGTGCTGATGCTACAGGTGAGAGTCATCTGCTGTAGAAGCTCGAATGGAGACTTTCTGTTGGTGAAGTCCGGTAGGAGTCTGATTGCTAGAGAAGTCCGTCTAGAATTTACCTGATGTGGAAGCTCGTCTGAAGATTATCCATCGAAGAAGTCCAGTTTCATGAAGAATCTGGCGGAGGGTAGGCCGGCGATGGACTTCGGATGGCGTTGGGGAGGTTCGTCCACTGGAGGAGCCTGGGGATCCTGTGGAAGTCTGGATGGCGTTGTGGAAGTCCGGCTGATGCTATTGAAGGCTGATGGCTGGGGAAGTTCGGCAGACACCGGAGGTGATCGACTGTTGTAGAAATCCAGCTGCTGGAGCCCGTCCGTTGTAGAAGCTCGTCTGATATCCATCCGCTATGGAAGTTCGGACGGAGTCTGGTTCTTGTAGAAGGCTGAAAGGAGACCGCTTATTGTAGAAGCTCGATCAAAGATCGATTGTCGTGGGAGCTCGGAGTAGTGACCTGGCCGGTGGATCCTATCCCGTCGTAGAAGCTCGTCTGGGATCCGTCTACTGTAGGAGCTCGACTGGGATCCGGCTATGAAGAAGCTCGGTTGAAGTCCGCCTGTAATAGAAGTTCGGAAAGAATTCATTTACAGTAGAGGCTCGAATGGAATTCACTTACAGTAGAGATCTGAAGTAGACCGTTTGCAGTAGGAGTTCGGAGTAGAGATCCGATTGGTGGAGCCCTTCCGTTGTCGACATTCATCTGGGATCCCTCCACTGTGGGAGTTCGACTGGAATCTGGTTTTCGTAGGAGCTCGGATGGAATCCAGAAGGTGGTCGACCACCGTAGAAACTTGGATGGAGTCTGGTTACTGTAGAAATTCTATTATCGGAGAAGCTCGGACACTGACGAAGTTCGGAGTAGAGTCATCCGTGGCTGGAAGAAGTTTGGAAGAGATTCGGAGAACAGTCGATCACCGTAGAAAATTGGCTGATAGCGGAGTTCAAAGGGTGTTTGGAGTAGTCCGGTAGATGAATGAGGAAGTTCATTGTCGGAGAAGTCCAGATGGTATTATGGAAGCTCGGACGGTCGAGGGAGTTTAGAAAGATGCCACACAAGGTCGGAAGCAGGAAAAGCCCTGGAAGGGTCGGCCTTTTACAAACTTTGGCTGGGGGTATTTTATACCCAACATCAGTCCCCCTACTTTCAAGTTCGGGTTCTGAATGGAGGAAGTACAGAAAAATTTTTCACAGCCGAAGTTACCTCCCTCGATTTCTGTACTTAATTGTTTCTAGATATTTTGACGTTCAGCATGCTGGTGCTGGAGCCTTTTCGAAAAAGGATTTTTCTTTTTGGAATCCCCACTGGAGCGCTGCCCTAGGTATGGTGCAATAATGGTTTTACCAGTTGTCGGTCACCTTCAGCCGCTTGCCATGGTGAGTGGGCCACGCGACGGTTATGGATTGGCCAGAGGAGTCCTGCAGTCATTATTACACCGGACCCCATCGCCTATTTAAACCCGCCTCCCCCCTTCGGGGATCTCACTTTGCACGGGAGTTTCTTCGGTCCCTCCATTGCAGATATGGGTGCGGATGCGGCTCGGATGTCAGCCAAGAGTCTCAAAGCCCACAAGAGGGAAGGCGCTGTAATTTTTGGGTCGGCGAAGAAGGCGAGGGTAGAAGAGACAGATCCGGCCATGTTTCGCCTTGATCGCCTAGAGCCCGCGCTTGTGGCACATCTTCGATCGTGAGTACTTCCTAGTCCTGCAAAAGGGGGAAGCCGAAGGGGGACTGGAAGAAGAAGTCAGAAAGAAGGGAAAACCTAATCTCAAAAAGAAGGTCATGCCTGCCATCATTGTGAGGCAGCGGGAGCCATAGCGCAAAAAGGATGGCGTCTACATGTACTTTGAAGATAATGCTGGAGTAATTATTAATCCAAAGGGGGACTGGAAGAAGAAGTCGGGTACTTAAAGCAATCCTCGATGATGGCTGAGATCGAGAGTTTGAAGTCTAATGGTATCGAGCTTCTTTGGAGCTCTTTTGCCTTGTATTCCTTTCCTTTCTTGTTGTTTCTCTTTTTTGGCCTTCAAGGCTTTGTAATGTATACTTCACTAATGAAATGAAAAGAAAATTTTTCATTACCATGTTTATTCTTGTATTAAATTATTGTTTACCGAACTTTTTTTGTCTTCCATCTTGTTTGGCGTCGGCGTTGTTTGTGATTCCTCATCTATTCTTGCTTTGAGTTGTTGTTTACCGAACTTCTTTTATCTTTTGTCTTGTTCGATGTCGATGTTGTTTGAAGATTTTCGATCGTCGTCGTGTTGATTTATCTTTTTTGTTCATGACCGTAGGTCTTTTCGAGGCCATTTGAGTTTGGCACTTCCTCCCGGTGCTCGAGCTTGGGGACCCAAACTTCTCGTTACTTTGAGGAAGTCGATTTCTCCTCGGCCTGTGTCGAGTTCCTTCTTAGCGACTGAGGGTTTTTGATAGGAGTATCCTTCCTCATTGAGATGAGGTCCCTTGTGTCTTTGATGTAGTTTGTTTTTCACTTATCGCTGGTGTAGTTCGTCGCTTTTCCTTTTCATCTCCCTCTTTTTTTTTGTGTTCGAGTGAGGGTTTTCCCTCTACTCTTAATGAGGTCATGAGAGCGTAGAGGAGCCGTTGAGGAGGCTTTCCTCCTCATCCGATCTTGATCGACTGGGTCTTTGTTTGTGTCAGGATGAGATTCTCCTCTTGTTCTCGACAGTCAATTTCAGCTCATGTTAGGATGAGGTTCTCCTTCTGTTCCTAACAGGGTTGTGGGGGCACGTAAGGGCCGCTGCAAGGTCTCTCCCTCCATTCGGTCTTTAAGTAACTTGATCTTCGACTTTGCTCATGTTAGGATGAGGTTCTCCTTCTGTTTCTAACAAGGCTGTGGGGCACATAAGGGCCGTTGCGAGGGCCTCTCCTCCTATCCGATCTTTAAGTAATCGGACCTTCGATTTTGCTCATGTTAGGATGAGGTTCTCCTCCTGTTCCTAACAAGGCTGTGGGGGCACATAAGGGCCGTTGCGAGGGCCTCTCCTCCATCCGATCTTTAAGTAACCGGGCCTTCGACTTTGCTCATGTTAGGATGAGATTCTCCTCCTGTTCTTAACAAGGCGTAGGGGCACATGAAGGCCATTGCGAGGGCCTCTCCCTCCATCCGATCTTTAAGTAACCGGGCCTTCGGCTTTGCTCATGTTAGGATGAGATTCTCCTCCTGTTCCTAACAAGGCTGTGGGGGCACATAAGGGCCGTTGCGAGGGCCTCTCCCCCCATCCGGTCTTTAAGTAACCGGACCTTCGACTTTGCTCATGTTAGGATGAGGTTCTCCTCCTGTTCCTAACAAGGCTGTGGGGGCACATAAGGGCCATTGCGAGGGCCTCTCTCTCCATCCGATCTTTAAGTAATCGGACCTTCGACTTTGCTCATGTTAAGATGAGGTTCTCCTCCTGTTCCTAATAAGGCTGTGGGGCACATGAGGGCCGTTGCGAGGGTCTCTCCCCCCATCCGGTCTTTAAGTAATCGGGTCTTCGACTTTGTTCATGTTAGGATGAGGTCTTTCTCCTGTTCCTAACACGCTTAATTTCGATTGTATGAGGGAGTTACTTCCTGTCGTTATAAGCTCATGCTAAAAGGATAAATATGTAAATATAAACTTTTATTTAAGGCAAAGCTATTGGTAATACATTCGTAGATTTTTTGAATCCTATAGCCGCGGAAGGTCTGCTCCCCGTCGGGATCCTGAGATGGAGTTGATAATCTCAATCGGAGGTCGATCTTCAGACTGCTCCTCCCTCCTTGGCGGCTCTGACTGCGGTAGGGCCCTAGGTCGGTCTTCCCTACCTTCAGGTCAGCGTCGAATGAATCTGTCAAGCCGATCTCATCTGATGAGCTCCTCGATCTCATCTCGAAGCTGA